>NC_134401.1:73549299-73848200 GCF_050003625.1 Haematobia irritans | reverse complement strand
ATATATATATATATATATATATATATATATATAAATTTCATTGCATAAATTCCTGTTTTTAATGTAAAAATAAATTTGTCTTTGATAATGTTTGTCGAACATCCCCTTACACTCAATGATTTCTACCACCCAACCAGAAAAATCAAAGTTGTTTTGATTTTATGCCAACACATCCCCGCGACAGCCGAACACGACCTTATACAATCGGATTTGTCGCCGCAACGTGTTGTGTCGCAGGGTTTATCCGACCGTATAAGGTGCCCTTTATACCCCCGTCACCATTCTATGGTGGTGGGTATAAAAATTGGTTTACACACTTATTGCTTCCTGCTGTCTGGAGTCTCTACGGGAATTGAGCTCAATATATCCATAGGGACGTTTTTGAGAGTTTCTTTGCTAAAAATGTTAAAGTTCTTCAGTTTTGTTTTCATATAAAGTGCTGTTCAAAACATTTGCACCTACACCGAAAAAAAGTGAACTGTTTTATAGGAAGAATGAAAATTTGACTAAATTTTACTCCACATTTTGAGATTTCCACAAAGCGTTGTTAAAACCAGGAAATTTTAATGCCCTGTTGTACATTTTGCAGTTCACGAAATTATATCATTTCATAGAAGAAAACATTAACTAAAAGTAAAGAAGAAAATCATTGGCGCCAAATCATGGCCATTTTAACCATACGATAGTTCATTCTTACTATTTTTGGGAATCGTACGAAAATTTCATTTGTTTTAGTTCATATTGAACTTATGTGTACGGTCATTGAACTTTATACTCACGTTTAGTTCATAAAATTTTTGAGACATACTTAAAAAAGTAAGATTTCATTAAGCTGTGGAATATTTCGATAAACATAATATAATTTAACTCCAAGCAAATAAATTTTTTCCAATAAAAATAAGTTAAATTTAGCGTTAGTTTAACTACGGAAATTTTTTCTGTGTAGCCCTACCATGATTTTAATCTAGGTATATCTTCCATAATAACAATGTTATTGTTTAGCTGCCACTTAAACTATAATATTTATGGAGTGGTATTTCCAAATTCGTATTGGGTAAATGAAAGGGCTGTTATAAAATATTGATATTTCCCGAAGGTAAAGAATCATATGATTCGACCTGTTCAAAACATTTGCAACTACCAGCACTTTGTAATATTTTCTTCTTTAAAGGCATTATTTTTTTTTATTTTTTACCTGTAGTAGTTATAGGGATCTATAAGAGGATAGATTAAAAGCCTAATTTGGCCATAAACTGATCGCCATAGTCCTTTATGCTCTATTGTTAGAATAATTCGATTATATGACCGGCAATAAGTATAATAAACATATCAAAAAGCAATATATCGTTGATTTTTATATTTGAGTATCACAAAAATGAATTTCGGAAGAGCGCATAGTCCCCAAAATCAACTGCGTCTCGAGTTATAAACAGATGTTGCACCAAACTGCGCACTGAAGTAGAGGACTAAGACTACGCCAGAAGAAAATCATATAATAAAAGCTAAAGGCGTCAGCTAAAGGAGTCAAAAATTAAATTAAACTGGATATATCAACCATAGCGATCAGATATAGAGCTTTAGAAGTTGGAGTGCGATTATAAAAAACTGTCATAAACCACTTATTTCCAAGAAAAAATAGTTTACGCCCCTTCAATTTTCGCAAAAATACCTTAAATGGCCTAAGGAGCAGTGGACTCAAAGTTTAATTTGCATGGATCGAATGTGTGGGAACTACCTTCCCAACACCTCTATTTTATTTACTTGTTATTTTAAAATATTAAATAATAACGATATATCAACCATAGCGATCAGATATATAGCTGCTTTGGATTTGGTTGAAAAAAGAGTTGTCATTTTTTTAAATAAAATTTTAGTTTGGTTTTGAAATTATGAGAAATTCGAAATAAATTACTTTTATTTAAATTGTAGAAAGTACCTAAAAAAGATTATTTCGAAGATGTCAACAGAAAACATTTCAACAAACAACAGCAGTCATCCTGCAAACAACATAGGTCTTGAATCCGCAAGAATCGCGAAACTTCTAGCATTTTGGAAAAAAGAAGAACCAGCCATATGGTTCTTACAAGTTGAGGCTACATTTCGTCTTCACGGAATTACGCAAGACTCCACCAAATATGAATACGTTATCGCAAATTTGGATCCCCCGTACTTTTTATGGTGAAGGACTTATTGTTGAGCACATCAATCACGAATAAATACGATGCGATGAAGAAACGCATAACCGATTTCTTCGCCGAATCAGCGGAAAATCAAATCAAGCGCATTCTAAGTAAGCGGCATAGAATTGGATGACCAAAAACCATCGCACTGCTTGCAACCATTAAAATGTTTATCAGCTGGCAAGATATCCGATGAGGTATTAAAGACTTTGTTTTTAGAACGTTTGCCAGAGAAAATACGAAGCATTTTAGCGGTATGTGATACTCAGGAAATAGACCAGTTAGGCGTACGAACAGATAGAATCATGGAAACCCTCTCGACTTCATCGACATGTTTCGTTTCAGAGTTGTAACAAACATCAACATCCAGCAATTTAACGACAAAAACTAGCTAGAATAGATGCTTTGGAGTCCCGCTCTACACAAAACAACCGTTCAAACTCAAAATCCCGTAAGCAATTAAATACAAAAAGTAAGTGTGGGTAACATTTTCGTTTTGGCGAAAATGCTCGCAAATGTATTCCTCCATGTAACTTCAACAAAACAAAAAACTAATTCTTCCATCGGACACAAGTTCGGCTCAAAGAGTCGATGGAGTTTTCGCTGTCTGCCTCTTTGTTACCGATGTAAAATCAAAAACTCAATTTTTAGTTTATACTGGGGCTGAGATATCAGTCTATCTCAAAAATTATCTCTTTATGTAGCTAATGGAACCGAAATTAAGACATACGGCTCAATAAATCTTTCATTGGACATAGGTTTGCGCAGATCATTCCCATGGAGCTTCATATTGGCTGATGTTACACGACCCATTTTAGGTGCTTATTTCCTACGTCACTTTCATCTCTTGCCAGATCTTAATTCTCGGTAATACATTCCTCGCAGTAAGTGTAACAATATGTACAGAAGACTCTATAGCGATAAAAAACGATTTGTGGAGATTCGAACTACCATGAGCTTCTCCAAAAATATCCAGAATTAATAATGCAAAATGAACATTTTTCTTCTGACCATGGCATACATTATCATATTGTTACACCTGGATCCCGAAAAACTTAAAGCAGCGAAAGGGGAATTTCAATGTATGCTAAACAAGGGAATCATACAACCTTCCAGCGGCAACTAAGCGGATCCTCTTCACATGGTGATAAGTACCCCGTGCCTTATTTAACAGGTTTTCAAATACTTGTTAACGGCGCAACTATATTTTCTAAGTTGGATTTAAAGAAAGCATTTTACCAAATCCCCGTTTATCCAGAAGACGTCCCAAAAACAGCAGTTATTACTCCATTTGGTGTATTCGAGTTCTTAAGAATGACATTTGAATCATGCAATGCTGCACAGACGTTTCAACGGCATATTGCTGGAGTATGTAGAGGCGTAGAGTTTGTTTTTGTGTACATTGACGACGTTTGTATATTCTCACGATCTCCAGAAGAGATTTGGAGCACTTGAAAATATTGTTTGAACTTTTAAGGAATATGGAATTTTCCTTAACCCTTCAAAATGTATTTTCGGTGTAACTGAAATAGATTTCCTTGGTCACTACGTCAGGCCAAATGGCATTAGACCTCTACCAGAAAAAGTGGACACTATACCTAAAACAATCAGAGAACTTCGTTGTTTTTTGGCAATGCTAAATTTTTATAAGAATTTCTACCTCAAGGCGCCAAATCGCAGTCTGTTCTCAACGATTTATTGAAAGGTGAGACAAAAAAAAGATACTCGCGAAATAAGTTAGAACGACGAGCTAAAACAAGCATTTAAAACTTGCAAGGAGAGCTTGTCAAAGGCATCATTCCTTACACACCCAGTTCCAAATGTTCCGCCCGAGATTCAAAATAAAATAATTTATCATTGAGATTCTCTTTTTAGAGCCCGAAAATTCATTGGATATATTTGGTATTTTTACCCCCTAAACTATTGGGCATTACCTTTGTTTTCCCCTAAAATAATCATCACACCAAGGTAACGTTGTTGACATTTAGTGGTGAAAATAAAGTAAACAAAAGTGCAAGAATATCAATAATATAAAAGAAATAATAAATACACTGTTAGAAAAATATGTTTTTCATATGTTCCGATATAAACAAAATGTGTTTCGGGCACAATTTTTAAACACAATATATTTAAGTGCCAACATGTAATGTTCCTAAACTAACACTAAATGTTTGGGACACATATGTTAATATGTTAAAATATATTATATTTGGGGCATGAATGTTTCATAAAAATAATATGTGTGAATGTAATCATAAATAAATTTACAAATTTCGAGTAAACATATATATTTTTACAATTTCTGTGAAACGGTTGTATGTTGTTTCGGAAAACTGCTTTATGATTAGGCCAAAAACTTGATATGCTTAAGTCGAAATATTATTTAATTTGAATATTAGAATGAGTATTCGGAGTAAAGAGAAAAGACATTCGGAACCAAGAGAATAGAGATTTGAAAAAAACAGCATGTGTTTTCGCCTTGATAAAATTATTTATGTATGTTTACACTCTTCTTTTGTTAGTTTTTGATTTTCTTCCAATATTTTAAACTTTTATACCAAAAACAGTTTTTTGTTATAAAATTTGTATTTTTGCAATAAAAAAATAATATTTTATGCAAAAGCCATTTCGTTTATATCAAGCACTGTTTCTGACTGTAAATCTTTATTAACTCACATTTCGAAGTTTCATTATAAAAATTTAATATAGTATAAATGTCTAAATTAAAAAAAAAAATTGGTTCGGTCAGAGCAAGGATTGAACCCACGACCCTTTGCATGCAAGGCAGACATGCTAACCACTGCTCCACGTGATCAACAAATGTATGTTTCTGTTAAATAATGTTATGTGGGCGCTGCAAACTATGCTATATAAATGTAACTTATACCGATAATTGTCTACTGGTGACTATAACAGCTACGTAGCCCAGTGGATAGTGTGTTGGCTTACAAACTGTATGGTCCTCGGTTCGGTTCTCCGGTTCGGTAAAATTAAAAAAATTTATAAAATTGAATAATTTCTTCAACATTATTTGCATTACAGAAAAAGGTGCCAAGAACTAAAAATTTCGTGGAAGTGAAAATTATTTTAGGGAATGAGCACAATCTTTTTTGGGGAAAATTCTTCAAACTATAATATTTTTGGGCTCGAAATGCTTCCAAACATATAATATGTTCATATAAAACAAACATATTAATGTTTCGGCAGTATCCAATAATATATGTGCTTCCTGCAAAATATGTTTGGAACATATGTTAGAGAAGCGATTTTTTTTGAGGGTGTACAAAGTCACTCTTTCGTTTGCCTGTGTGTTGTTGTTGTATATTCATTTGCCCATAAGCTTTGGTTTCTAACAAAAAAAATGGAAGATGAAGACGGGAAAATGGGCGACGTCATACCAAAAGTTGCATTTACGGTGTTCGATACATACACGTTCGTTCATTTTTAATTTGCAATATTTTTTGTTAAAAACTCACAAATGATGTTAAATTTTGCGTAAATAATAATGAGAAACTTTTGACCGATTGTTCTACGTCATTCCCTGATATAAATTTCTTTTTATTCTTAGTTTAATTTGTGGAACAAAAAATCATAAACGACACGTTTGCATCGAACGCCGTCAATGGTTTGATACCCTCTGCTGCCATTTTCCCATCTTCATCTTCCATTGTTTTTGGCAAAGACAATAAACTTGAGGAAGATAGGAAATTGGCTTGCGTCATACCAAATGTTGCATTTACCATGTTAGTTCCATACATGTTTGTAATTTTTTATTTGTTTTTCGTTTTTATTTTTTAAATGAAAAACTTAATTTTCCTAATGAAATAATGTTAAATTTTAGGCAACAACAAAAAAACTATATTTTCCCGTTTAAGGAAATTTATTTCGTCCACTTAATTTCTTTTTATTTGCATTTTAATGCTATGACAATACTTGTCGTATACGCGTTTGGTTCGAGTATGAAACTAACACGGTAAATGGTTTGATCTCCTCAGTAGCCAATTTCCTATCTTCCTCAAGTTTATTGTTTTTGGTTTTTGGTTTCTAACAACCAAACGAAAACAACAGCTTGCATTATTACCCCCACTCCCGTCTCTCTTATCCAGTAGTAGTGGTTGACTGTTATACGTACAGAGTGTGTGTGTTGAATTCAATTGTACTACATGTTGCATTGCATGTTCGAGTGAGTTGTAACTGAACATTGCACAGTGGGCCCGATAGGAACAAAAGTTGTTCATTAAATAATTTTGAAAATTATTTTACATAGAAAAATAAATATTAAAATTAATTATTTTAATTGATTAATTATTGAAAAATATTGCAAGTAAAAGGCAATTGTGACTGTTTCGTATAATAAACAATAGTGATATCGAACTAACCCCGTAGTTGCGCCCGTTTGAAATAAAGGGTGATTCTTTTGAGGTTAGGATTTTCATGCATTAGTATTTGACAGATCACGTGGGATTTCAGACATGGTGTCAAAGAGAAAGATGCTCAGTATGCTTTGACATTTCATCATGAATAGACTTACTAACGAGCCACAACGTCGAATTTTCAGTGAATGGGCCCTAGAAAAGTTGGCAGAAAATCCGCTTTTTTATCGACAAATTTTGTTCAGCGATGAGGCTCATTTCTGGTTGAATGGCTACGTAAATAAGCAAAATTGCCGCATTTGGAGTGAAGAGCAACCAGAAGCCGTTCAAGAACTGCCCATGCATCCCGAAAAATGCACTGTTTGGGGTGGTTTGTACGCTGGTGGAATCATTGGACCGTATTTTTTCAAAGATGCTGTTGGACGCAACGTTACGGTGAATGGCGATCGCTATCGTTCGATGCTAACAAACTTTTTGTTGCCAAAAATGGAAGAACTGAACTTGGTTGACATGTGGTTTCAACAAGATGGCGCTACATGCCACACAGCTCGCGATTCTATGGCCATTTTGAGGGAAAACTTCGGAGAACAATTCATCTCAAGAAATGGACCGGTAAGTTGGCCACCAAGATCATGCGATTTGACGCCTTTAGACTATTTTTTGTGGGGCTACGTCAAGTCTAAAGTCTACAGAAATAAGCCAGCAACTATTCCAGCTTTGGAAGACAACATTTCCGAAGAAATTCGGGCTATTCCGGCAGAAATGCTCGAAAAAGTTGCCCAAAATTGGACTTTCCGAATGGACCACCTAAGACGCAGCCGCGGTCAACATTTAAATGAAATTATCTTCAAAAAGTAAATGTCATGGACCAATCTAACGTTTCAAATAAAGAACCGATGAGATTTTGCAAATTTTATGCGTTTTTTTTTTTTTAAAAAGTTATCAAGCTCTTAACAAATCACCCTTTATTTTTGATTCTTGCAAATTGTATCGTATACTAATACGTAGTTTTGTTGCACAGTGGTGTTGGTAAGACCAAAATTGAAATATTTTTTAATTAATGAAAATATTCAAAAACATTAAATATTTGTTTATTGCCAATAATAAATAAATTTCGTCACTTTTTTGATGTTTTTAATCTCATTTACGTCTTTGACATTAAAGGCGCCCATAATATTTCGACATCTGGTCCGAGTTATGTTAAAAAACCTACAAGCCCAAAGCGAAAGTCAAGTACTAATAGTAATGGTAACAGAAGTTTTAAGAGCTTGGCTACGACTGTACCATCTAATCCTCAGCAGAAATGTCCTCTTTGTTCCGAATCGCATCCCCTTCGATTATGCGAAGAATTTCTTCAAATATCGGTTAACAATCGATTGGAAATCGTCAAACGACTCAAATGTTGCACAAATTGTCTAGCATCGTCGCACACTTTTAGCAATTGTAAGAGCTCGAATATATGTTTCTTCTTCAAACAAAGGCATCATTCTCACTTGCATAGAAGGGAATCTTCAACACAAGTAAGTCAAGATTCGAGCTCACGACGTGGAATGATCCGTGATATGGGAAATCCAGCCCGATCAGCTTCTGACGATGTTCCTTCTACATCAGAGGCTGCCCGTTCGTTGCAAACTTTTGCAACTGCTATGGAAACAGTTTTCTACAGTTCCTTTGGAACTACTGTGGTAGAATTGTGTTGTCATGGCGTAAAGTGCTCGGCTAGTGCATTGATCGATTCTGCCTCGCAAGCAACTTTCATTTCACGAAAGTTGCAAAAGAAACTTGCTTTGCCGATATACCCACTTACTTCTGCGAATATTGTTGGCCTAAACGGCACGATATCGGCGAAGTCTACTAATGTTTGTAGGATCTCATTGTGCTCCCCTATTGACCCAACTTTTGAGCTGTCGACTGATGCGTATGTTGTTGACAAGTTGACTGGTCTTTGCCAACATATTCATTGTCACAGCTATTACATGTAAACCTGCCCGAGATCACGATGTGTGATCTAAAATGTTCTCATATGGACCTTTTACTGGGTGGTGACATATATTCTCAGATAATGCATACTGATGTTCATAAGCACCCTAATGGTGATCTTATTGCCCAGAAATCAGTTTTCGGTTGGATCGTGACTGGCAAAGTCACCCAAACCAAGCCCCTACAGTCGGTGGTATCATTTTACAACCACATGGAGTTGAATGATCAACTTGCTAGGTTTTGGGAAATCGAAGATGTACCGAAAGTATGCACTATGTCAGAAGAGGATAGATGGTGTGAAGAATTATACCTTCGAACGACTTATCGTAATGATAATGGTCGATATGTTGTTTCACTGCCTTTTAAGCGTGAATACCCCAAAGATTTGCAACTTGGTTTGTCCCTTCTCAATTTAAGCGAAATGAGTCGCGGTTAATGAGAAATCCCGAGCTGAAGATTCAGTATGACAGGGTACTACAAGAGTACGCTGATTTGGGACATATGGTCATGGTTGATGAGAATAAGGTAAATTCTTCTGATACTGTGTATTATTTACCCCATCACGCTGTTTTCAAGCCTGACAGTGCCACTACTAAATTACTTGTGGTATTTAATGCTTCTAGTCCCACTTCTAATGGTGTTCGTCTTAATAACGTATTGTATACTGGACCCGTTCTACAAGCAAATCTAATTGTTTTGATTCTATGATGGAGATTATTTAGATTTATCTTCAATGCTGATATCGAGAAGATGTATAGACAAATTCTGATTCACCCCGATCAAGCGTCATATTAGCGAATTGTTTTCCGTTTAGCCCCTGATGATGTGATTCGAGATTTCGAATTGAACACGGTCACATTTGGGGGGTTACTATATAACTCGATTCGAAAGTTTGAACAGCTCGAAAGTTGTATTCGATCCGAATTTATAGTCTTACCATGTAAGAGTTTTGAATCGAGTGAAAAGTGCTGTCACTATATCTTAACATTTTTGGAAGTACTTTCGAATGTTTTATTCAGAGTTGGCAACATCCATTACATGAAATGTCAAAACAATTAAAATAAAAAGTAAAAAATATTTGTGCGTTTCAAAAATGGATTCGGTTGCCCTTTGGATGGAAAATGAAGATGAGCGAATGGAACGCAGAATCTTACGCGATGGTGTAGATTTTATGCACTTATGGGCAAACTATCAATTGCATACCTTTTTCCAACCGACCACTTCCCGCATTGGTGGACCGGCTGCATTTAGCTCTTCTGCAAATTTAACAAATACTTACATTTTTATGCGTTTGATGTCAATAATTTAATATTTTAATTTTTTCCGTTAACATAATATCAAACGAGTAAAAATGTTTACTTTCGAGCGACTTTGACATCTAAATTCGAAGTACATAGTGATGTACATACGAAAGTAGAGTATGAGTATCCGATAATCGGATGTTGTGTGAACTGTGCCCCATATTTAGCTATTCGGACCCTACTTAGACTGACTGATGACGTTGAGGGTGAGTTCCCGACTGCTGCGGATATAATACGTTCGCAGATGTATGTCGATGACATGTTGACAGGAGCTCACAGTTTAGATGATGCCATGAAGAGCCGTGATAAACTTATAGAGGTTCTAGATTCTGCTGGGTTTAATCTACGAAAATGGACTTCTAATGTGCAAGGCCTTTTGTTAGATTTACCCCCCGAATATTTATTGGATAATGATTTTTTGATTATTTCCAATGAGAGCACCGCCAAGACTCTGGGTTTACGTTGGAGCGCTGGGAAAGATGTTTTCCTTTTAAAGCTGGTTTCAGCCCCTACTAGATCTTCCGTCACCAAACGAGCTGTTTTGTCTGAGATTGCTAAATTGTTTGACCCAGCTGGTTGGCTGGCCCCTAAGATTATAGTTGCTAAGATTATAATGCAACAAATTTGGAAAGACAAAACAGATTGGGACGAATGTTTGAAACACATGACTCTGAATAGATGGTTTGCGCTTTTGGATGACTATAGTGAAATCGAACGGATAGAGATCCCCCGATGGGTTGGTTTCAGCCCAGACCATGAAGTTCAGCTTCATGCATTTTGTGATGCTTCTGAGAAAGCATATGCGGCTTCACTATACGTCCGAATTAAAAACGCCCCTGGTGATTATGTCACGCACCTACTCGCAGCACGAACTAAGGTAGCGCCAATCAAGGTTGAATCCTTGCCCAGTTTAGAGCTTTGCGGTGCAACTCTATTGGCTGATATGGTTGAGACTATACGATCCGAGCTGAGTCTCCCAGAAATTGAGACATTCTATTGGACTGATTCGACAATAGTTTTGTCGTGGCTTGAGAAGCCCCCGTGCCACTGGCCTACGTTTGTTGCTAATCGAGTAGCTAACATCTCTACTAGGATCGGTACTAATAATTGGCATCATGTTCTATCACACGATAATCCCGCTGATATAGCCTCGAGAGGTTCTTCAGCGCGCGATCTTCTAACGAATAACCTTTGGTGGAAAGGTTATGTCGCCCTCGCTCCAGCGTCGTCATTTCCCTGAATATGTGGCGCTGGAGAACAATGCGCAGTTATCTCGAAAGAGCCCTCTGTTGAATTTCAATCCATTTATAGATTCTGTTGGATTTATGCGGATGAATGGTAGATTTGCGCGTTCCCCTACTCTCACCTATGACGAGAGATTCCCCAAAATTCTTCCCTATGATGCCCGGTTTACCAAATTGTACCTGGAGTATATTCACAGGAATACGGTACATGGTGAAAATTCATTAATGTTGAGATTAGAATTTTGGTTGCCCAGACTGAAGAATCTCGTCAGAACAATCATCCATAATTGCCGTGCATGCGTATTGTTTCGGAAGAAAACTGACGACCAAATTATGGCCGCTCTTCCCCCTGAGAGAACTACATTGCCTCGCCCGTTTACATGCACTGGAGTCGACTTTGCAGGCCCCTTTGACATTAAAACCTACATTGGCAGAGGTTGCCGTATCACTAAAGAATAGTTGCTTGTGTTTATCTGTTTTGCGACTAAGGCAATTCATTTGGTTGACTGATTTGTTGACTGATTGTTTTATTGCTGCATTTACTCGGGTTTTTCCCCGAAGAGGCTGTCCTTCTAAGATGTTTTCCGATAATGGGACATCTTTTGTAGGAGCTTCTAATGTTCTTGGCAGAGACCAAGCCCGATTTCTTTCTGAAGTGAAGCAAAATCTTATTTCGCTTAATACCTTCCAATTATTAGAATGGAAATTTATTCCCCCTGGTGCGCCACATATGGGTGGTCCTTGGGAGGCAGGAGTTAAGAGTTTCAAGACTCATCTTAAGAAGGTGTCTCACTATCAGAAGTTCACTTTTGAGGAGTTCAGCACTATGTTAGCCAGAATCGAGGCATGCCTTAATTCAAGACCCCTTAGTCCTATGAGCGATAATCCGAACGATTTGGCCCCTCTAACCCCGGGACACTTCCTTATAGGTTCTGCCCTTCTCTCCCCACCGGAGCCCGACACGACGATTGAGTCGTTAAGTTATGTGAATCGATGGAAGAAACTTAAGGTCCTTTATCACTCTATCGCCAAACGGTGGAAAGAGGAATATCTCGTTGAGCTCCATAAGCGAAATAAGTGGAAATTTCCGCAGAGATTTTGCAGTTGGTGACCTGGTAGTAATCAGGAAGGATAATTGCCTCCACCAGAGTGGAAACTAGGTAGAATCGAAAAGATCTACTTAGGCCCCGACAACAAAGTGCGAGTTGTTTACATCAGGGTTGGAAATTGTACTGTTACAAGGCCCGTTGTCAAACTCGTACTACTACCTGTTGATGAACGAAATTAATAACATCGTGTTTTCTTTGTGTGTGTGCTGTCCCCATTTTATTTTTCGTAGTTCCAGACATGTCTGGCCCATCCTATCGTCTCACCAACTGGCGCCCTGAGGCAAAAGTAGACGTCGCCGCAATAATGGATCCCATAGGACATCGCAAAATCCAGAGATTCGCAACGAAATGACAGTGAACGATGCACCCGTGGTCATAATCCGACCCGCACCTCCAACATTTAATCAATGTTTATGGTTTTTTTGTTTGTATATTTTTTGAATTATAAAATGGAATCTTGTTTTGTCCCCTAGCTCCTGCTTGCCCCTATGTTGCATTCCTGCAAGGGGGCGGGATGATCAGGTTGACACCCTGTTAGTTTTAAGTATAATGAATTGTAAAATACACCCCTGAATTATAACGATATCTGAAAAAATGACTTATCGAAACATTCTTACACTTACTCTCTCTCTCTCTCTCAAATACCCGAAGGTACGAATACCCCCGCCAATAAATTGAATTTTAATTTATTCTTTAAAGACCAAAAGTTAATTGCGTTTTTATTTGCTGTCTCCCCCTCATTGATAAATTATTTTATTTAATTCCCCGCCTTTTCAGTCGTTTTGTCCTTATAGTTAAATGATTCAACTTAAAAATGGGTATCATGAAGAAAAAACTGAAAAAACGAATAAAATCCAATTCGGAATCAATACCACAATCATTAGTGAATAAAATCTTTGGAACCGGACATGCTTTTTTCAGTGTATGTAAGAAAAAATTGGGACATTAGAGGGTTAATGGAATGGATTTACTTTTACGAAAATTGGACACAATAGGTTTGTTTAGTGTTATGTCCTCACAATTAGTCAATATGGTAACACCCACTATTATCATTCAGTCCTGTCATCACGTTACTTATGATTGTAAGTTTAGTTTAAGCATTGAAGTAATAAACGTCATGAAGTAAAGACTACAAAACCGCGTGCATTTCAATTACTCTAGTAATAACCATCTTCAATCACAAAGGTCATAAAAGATATAAAAGTGGCGACGAGAGAAAAACGTTAAACAAAACCAGGAATTTTCAAATTATTGCAAATTATTACACAGAATAATGGATGAAACACAGTTTGCGAAACTGCTCGAAACCTTTACAAAGGCTCAAACCGAGTTGATAAAACAAATTTCGCAAACCACAAATAGCCAGCCCCAACAAACAACAACTGAGTACTCAGGCAATACAGTTATTGCTGCCGCCATTTGAAAGTTTTGATGACAAAAAGGAAAGTTATAGGTTATACAGTAGAGGTGTGCACGTGACACGAAATTGTCGTGACTCACGAACATTTTCGTGATTCGTGCGTGAGTCGTGAGTCACGCTCATGAAAACAGCGTGAGTGTGCGTGAGCGTGATTAACAAACCAAAATGTCGTGCGTGAGCGTGAGTCACGAAAATAATATCTTCGTGAATGTGCGTGAGTAAAGAATTACACTCACGAAAATATTCCTGCTCTCCAACATAATACGCTTAAGAGTTAAATTCAATTACAATTTTAGGGACACCTGGGATGTTAAGAGTTTAATAACACTCTCGATTTTAATAATGCTCATGTTTACAGACACTTCGGTAAGGTAAATTAATCATAAAATTATTCGTGAGTCACGATATTTTTCGTGAGTCACGGTATTTTTCGTGAGTCACGACGTTTTCGTGCGTGAGTGTGCGTGCGCACAAATTTTCTTTTCGTGAGTGTGCGTGAGTCCTACCAAAAAATATCGTGCGTGAGTGTGCGTGAGTATGATTTTTCAGTCGTGAGTGTGCGTGAGCGTGAGTAAACTATTACTCACGTGCACACCTCTATTATACAGGCAACGTTTTGAAAATTATCTAACCATGAAAGGCGTTTTCAGCAACAAAACGATATGTCATCAAATGCTTATAAATTCAATTGGGTCGACACACTATAAGCTGTTGGTTTCAATAGTGGCCCCTAAGTTGGTAAACGAGATTGAGTATGATTTAATAATTAAGTTGGAAGAACATTTATGCCCAAAGAAAAATATTTTGGTAACCCAGCATAGATTTCTGTCAACGTATCAAAAAGATATAATTGTCCAAAATTGATTGTTTATTTAAAATAGTATTTTTTAAAAGACAATTATATATTTTTTAGTTCATAGAATATACATCGAATGAATTACAAATTCCTTTTTTTTCACAAAAAATATTCGTAGCTAACTCGATAAAAAATATTTTTTTATTGTCAAGTATTTGGTAGTGCAGTGTCCTACAGTACTCCCCCTCTAGAGGAAGCCTCATACCTTTAGTCTGTGTTATCGTCTACGGACACGTATGCAGGTTTAACTCGATCTAAAGAAACCGTTTTGGTTGTAAGATTGAATTTGATTGTCATGTGCTTCGGAGTTCTGTTTAAAACTTGAAAGGGGCCCTCGTACGGTGGTTGCAATGATTTCCGTACCCCATCTTTTCTCACGAAGACGAATTTCGAATTCTGAAGGTCCTTGTGAACAAAAACCGTTTCTTTAGAGTTATATTTAGTATTTTTTGGTTGAAGATTTTCCATGTCCGTTTTCAGTTGCAAAACAAATTCATTTGTTGGTATCTCTTGCCTACTCGGTTGTAAAAATTCTCCAGGTACTTTAATTGAGAGTCCGTAGACCATTTCCGATGGCGTTGCTTCTACATCACTCTTTAGACTTGTTCGAATTCCCAGCAGAACGGTCGGTAGAACGTCCATCCATTTTTGAGTGTTATGGCACATGATTGCCGATTTAAGGGTTCTATGGAATCGCTCAACCATTCCATTAGAACAGGGATGATAGGGAGTGGTTCGGATTCGTTCACAACCCAATAGCTTCGTGAGTTCACGGAAGAGCGTTGACTCAAATTGCCTACCTTGATCCGTTGTTATTTTTTCTGGGACACCAAAGCGGGAAACCCATCCCGAGTAGAAGCATTTGGCAACTGTCTCGGCTTTAATATCCGGGATTGGAATGGCCTCCGGCCATCTTGTAAATCGATCTACGCACGTCAATAAATAAGACATTCCTTGTGAGGTGGGCAACGGTCCTACTATGTCTATATGTATGTGTGCAAAACGGGCCGAAGGAGTTGGAAACGTTCCTAATTCGCTGTGAGTGTGGCGGTGAACTTTGGATCGTTGACATGAAATGCATTCTTGTACCCAATTTTTAATTTGTCTTTTCATATTTGGCCATACAAACCGTTTCGATATCATCAAAGTCGTAGTTTTAACTCCATTGTGTGCAAGACTGTGGATGGCATCAAAGACAATACGTCGAAATGGTGTGGTGACAAACGGCCTTATATTTCCACGGGAGACATCGCAAAAAATACTTTTGTTCGAACAAAATGAAAATGGTTTCAGAATTAGGGAAGTTTTCACGTCCTTTTTTAAGAATGTCTGCAACTCTGAATCCTCTTGCTGGCTCTCGGATAGTTTAGTATAATCAATTAATGATGGGTAAGATATAGTAGATATCCTTGATAATGAATCCGCCACTATATTATCCTTTCCGCTGATATGTCTTATATCCGATGTGAATTGGCTCAAAAAATCTAGTTGACGAATTTGCCGAGGTGAAGCGTTCTCTGAAGATTTAGAAAGAGCGAATGTTAATGGTTTATGGTCTGTAAATATAACGAACTCTCTACCCTCTAGCATGTGCCTATAATATTTGACCACCGAATACGCAGCCAGAAGCTCTCTGTCGTAAGTCGAATATTTCTTTTGAGAATTATCTAATTTGCGTGAGAAAAAACTAAGTGGTTTCCAACCATTGTTTGTGACTTGCTGAAGGACTCCGCCGATAGCAGTATCTGAAGCGTCCACCATAACGCAAATTTTTGCTTCTTCAGATGGATATGCGAGATGTGCACAATTTGCTAAGAGTTCTTTGCATTTAACGAAGGAATCTTGTGCTGTCTTTGACCATATGACTGGGCGCTTATCATTCTTTTTATTACCTTTCTGCAATTCTGTTAAAGGAATTTGAATTGACGCCGCATTTGGGAGAAATCTCCTGTAAAAATTAAGCATTGCTAAAAATCTTCTTAGTTCCTTTATATTAGTCGGTTGTGGATAATCCATTATTGCTTTTACTTTGTGCGGAAGTGGGAGTAAGCCGCTGGCGCTGACTCGATGGCCCAGAAATTCAACTTCGCTTTGACCGAAAATGCATTTATTGATATTGATTACTACCCCAAATTCCTTTAATCTCTGAAATAAAGTTTCCAGATGTATTAAGTGTTCTTCCTTGTTTTTGGATGCTACAAGTATATCATCCAAGTAGACAAAACAGAAGTCTAAGCCTATCAGCACTTGATGCATAAATCGTTGGAACGTTTGCGCTGCATTTCGTAAGCCGAACGTCATGAACATAAATTCAAATAAACCAAAAGGAGTGGTTATAGCGGTTTTTGGTATATCTTCGTCCGCCACTGGTATCTGGTGATACGCTCTTACTAAATCTATGGTGGAAAATACATTTCTTCCCTCTAACCCTTGACCAAAGTCGTGAATGTGGGGAATGGGATATCGATCAGGAATAGTTTGATTATTGAGACGACGATAGTCTCCACAGGGTCTCCATTCCCCATTCTTTTTCTGAACCATATGAAGGGGGCTAGACCAACAGCTCTTCGAAGGTCGACATAGACCCTGATCCATCATAAATTTGAATTCTTTTTTGGCGGCTTCTAATTTATCGGGCGGCAAACGGCGTGGCTTCGCCGAAACAGGTGGCCCTTTGGTCTCTATCACGTGTTCTACGGAATGTTTTGAAACCTTTTTCGTAATAGGATCTACTAATTCCGGGAATTTGGACAACAATTTCTTGTAGGGGAGTTTCCCCGCATGTGATCTAGCTTGCAAGTTTGCACTTTCGATTGACATCTTACCTGGAACTTCTTTTTGTGATTGTCCGTCGATGAGTTGTTTCTGTTTGAGATCAATTAAGAGACCAAAGTGTTTCAAAAAATCGGCTCCTAAGATAGGATGTCTAACGTCGGCAATCAAAAATTTCCATTTAAAAACTCTATTAAATCCAAGTGACAGACTTAGTACAGTTTGTCCATACGTATTAATAACTGAACCATTGGCAGCAAAAAGGGTGTATTTATTGTGTTTCTTTTTATTAATTCTGCCAGAAACAGGAATTACAGAGACATCTGCTCCGGTATCTACGAGAAAATTTTTATTAAGCTCTTTATCAAAAATGAATAGGCGACTCGTGAAGCTTCCCCGATTACTTGCGCCGTCTAGTGACCGGGATGGTCGTTTCCCGGACGAAAATTACAGGGAGGTCTGCACTTACGGGCATTTACACCGAATCGCTTGTGGTAGTAACAGTAATTGGATGTCGAGGAATCACGTTCTGTACCATCAGATGCTCGATTGAATGAGCGGTGCTTTTTTAGTTTTGATACCATTTCTGTTAGTTCCGCAACCTGCTTCTGAAGACTGTCCAATTGTGGGGTAAATTCCGTTACGGATATATTTGCATCGATATTGGAAGACTCGAAAATACGATCTGCCATTTTCTCTAATTCGTTCAATGGAGCTGGCGATGCCGCAATGATGCTTTGCATCTGAGAAGGAAGACGTCTAACCCAGATTGTTTTAAGAAAGTCGTCGGTGACTAGATTGTGCGAGAGAATGCGCATCTCTCTAAGTAGTTGGGACGGTTTTTTGTCACCAAGCTCGTCATTTGAAAGCAATTCCTGGATGCGATGTTCGGATGAAACAGCGAAATAATCCACCAGCCGGGTTTTGAGCTGTTGATACATATTTGTTGGCTGTGCCAATACTATATCGCTTACCAACCTCAGAATTTCTTGATCCATTTCGGCAATTACAATAAATGATTTCGCGGATTCAGTTTCGATTCCATGTTGGATAAACTGAGCCTCTGCTAGCACAAACCATAGCGTAGCGTTCGACTTCCAGAATTTTGGTAATTTTATTGCATTTGTAGTTGAGGAATTCGCTGTTTGACCTACTGCACCCTCGGTGGGCGTGTCTGCGGATCTTGTTGTTGGCGCCATATTCAAACGTCGGGGTCACCAATTATAATTGTCCAAAATTGATTGTTTATTTAAAATAGTATTTTTTAAAAGACAATTATATATTTTTTAGTTCATAGAATATACATCGAATGAATTACAAATTCCTTTTTTTTCACAAAAAATATTCGTAGCTAACTCGATAAAAAATATTTTTTTATTGTCAAGTATTTGGTAGTGCAGTGTCCTACAAAGACAATCAAACAATTGCAGATTATGTCGCACTACTACGCCGGGATACAAACGATTTCAATTTTGTGTCAAAATGCGAGTGTAAAGCCGATATATCAAATATTTTTCTGAGGGCACAGTTTATACGTGGGATTCACGACAACTCAATACGAGACCACCTATTACAGCCGGAGGAAGCTGAGTTCGACAAAATTGTTCAAAAAGCATTGTCACTGGAAGCATCAAAAATAGATAGCTGGGAAATCAACACAATGGCACATGCAACTACCAATGACGTCAACAGAGTCCAGGCAAAAATACTTTATCGTCACAACAGTCGGCAGAGAAGCCGTTCGTCAAAAAGGTACAACCGTTCAAAATCTAAAGTAAATTACAGCCAATTGGGAATCGATCACTTGTGTATAAGATGCGGCCGGAACAACCACAAGACTAAACACTGCCGAACAAATAAAGATAGCCTCAAATGCAAGTCATGCGGGAAAAAAGGACACCTATAACAAGTATGTATAAAAACTTTAATAAAGTCTTCAAATAATAATTTGGTGTACAAGAACGAGGAAGACAACGAAGTCCACAAAATTTATGGTATACACCAAATTGTCGACATATATTCCAATCAGGCCATACATGATGCTGCGAAATATTTTGTCACAGTAAAAATTAATGGACGGCATCAGGAATTTGAAGTTGATTCAGGAGTTGGATTCACTTTAATTCCAAAATCAAAATATGATCGACTACAAATTAATGCACCATTACAGAAATCGCCTATATCATTTAGATCTTACACCAAAAATATCATAATTCCTGAAGGAAAAGCCGACGTAGAAGTTGAATATAATGGTAAAACATCAAGACAGGAATTATATATTGTACCAAACGAATATGATGCATTACTTGGTAGGGTATGGATTCGACAATTAGAAATCGATCTTCGTCAAGTAGATGGCCAGCGATATGACGATATTTACACTCTTCAAGCGACAAATACAGCTTCTATATCAGATATTGTCAAGGAATTTAAAGACGTATTTACTGAAAAAGTAGGATGTGTAAAAAACTTTGAGGTTACATTGCAGCTAAGAGAGGGTTCGAAACCCGTTTTTATCAAGGAACGTGAAGTTCCATATGCACTGCGAGAACGCGTTGAAAGAGAGCTAGATGAATTGGAACGATCCGGAATTATTTCGAAATGTGAAAGGAGCGACTGGGGATCTCCACTTGTTATTATTCCCAAACCAGACGGTGGTATTCGATTGTGTGTTGACTACAAGCCAGGTGTAAATCCCCAATTAGTCTCTTCAAATTATCCGATACGTCGAATTGAAGATGTTTTGCACAGCCTTAAGGGTTCAAGGTATTTCTGTCGTTTGGATATATATAAGGCATATTTACACCTGTGCGTTAGTCCAGAGTCAAGAGCGATACAAACCATGTCTACACATAAAGGCACATACACCGTGAACCGTCTATCTTTCGGCATTAAGACGGCCCCTTCGGAATTCAATCGAATAATTGAACAAATTTTGTCAGGACTTAATAAAACAATGTCACATTTTGACGATATTGTAGTACATGGCTCTACGGAGGAAGAATGTAAAAACAATTTGGTAGAATGTCTAAAGCGGTTAAGAACACACGATTTTCATTTGAATCGAAGCAAGTGTTCATTTTTGCATATCCAAAATTGAGGTCACACCGTAGACTTCAACAAAATTTCAAAATCACCGTCAAAAGTACTTGCCATATCAAATATGCCGCGACCAGCAAACGTAGATGATGTACGTAGGTTTCTCGGTATGATTACATATTATTCAAGATTCATACCAAATATGTCTACTATTACATACCCCTTGCGTCAACTTATCCAGAAAGATAAGCAATTTTTCTGGTCTTCAAACTGTGAAGGGTGCTTTCATGAAGCTTAAATTAATAATTTCTAGTGAAAAGGTATTAATGCCGTTTGACCCTGATCTGCCAATTATTGTAGCGTGCGACGCGAGCCCCATAGGAATAGCGGGAGTCCTCTCACATAGGGTCAATGGTGAAGAGCGTCCGGTTGCATATGCTTCACGAGCTGTGTCAGCAGCCGAAAAGAACTATAGCCAAATAGACCGCGAAGCTTTGGCAATCGTATTCACGATTAATCATTTTTTCATGTACCTATATGGTCGGGAATTTCAGCTAGTTACTGATAACAGTCCCTTGACTCGCATATTCCACCAAAATAATAAGCTACCATCAATAACATCAGCAAGGCTATTAAGGTATGCAGAATTTTTACAAAGTTTCGAGTATGAAATTGTATATAAGAAGGTTTCTGAAAACACAAATGTCGACTGTTTATCCAGAGCTACTCAGCATCAATACAAGCAATCAACAGATACCCTTATTAACGATGAAATTAATGAATTGTGCATAGAATCAGTTTTTAATATTTCAAATGAGCACATAAATTCAGATAAAATCGAATCCGAGACTGCAAAGGACCCAGAACTTTCAAAAATTTTATTAAGCATATCAAATTCTTCAAATTATAATGAAATGTATACGCTCAATTTTGGGATAATTTTCAAGGGCCAACGAGTAGTTATTCCTCGCAGTCTTCAGGCCAGCATACTCCAAGAATTACATCGCACTCATCCAGGAATCGTCAAAATGAAACAGCTTGCCCGTAGATATTGTTATTGGAAAGGGATCGACAGAGATATTGAGGCCATTGTGAAATCTTGCGAATCATGTGCTAAATGTCAAAGAAAGCCACCAAAAGCTCCCCTTCATCACTGGCAAGAACCTCAAGAAAATTGGGAGAGAATACACATTGATTATGCTGGACCGTTTTTGGGTTATCAGTTTTTAATTGTGGTTAATGCAAAATCGAAATGGGTAGAATTTCGAGTTATACGTAATTATCCCACGAGGAATGGAACAATTGAGTTATTTGCCACTCATGGATATCCTTCAATTATGGTATCAGATATTGCAACAATATTCACAAGTGAACAATTTAAATTATATTGTAACAGCAATGGAATTTCTCAAAAAATTATTGCTCCGGGTCACCCAAGCACAAATGGGTTAGCAGAACGCACAGTTCAATTTTTAAAACGCAAACTTAAGGCAATGGCATCGGAACCAGGTTCTATACAAAATAAGGTGAATGAGATTGTTCAGAGGTATCGTGCAACTCCTCTAAGTTGTGGTAAAACACCAGCCGAACTGTATCTAAATAGAACCCTTAGGATACATCTCGATACATTGAAACCAAAGCCGAAATTCAAAAAACCAAACAAAAAAGTACAAGTTCGTCGTTTAAGCGTGGGGGAACAAGTGCAGTCCACACACATGCAAAACAATAAATTAGTTTGGAAAACTGGGGCTATTCTACAGAAATTTGGAGAGCTTCATTATTTAGTTAAATTAGATGATGGCTTAACAATGAAACGACATATTGACCAACTAAAATCATCTAGAATTAAAAATCGAACCGTTCAATTTGCGCCGGAGTCGTCAACATCATCAGGTCCAAACAACACAACGAATTATTATCAACCAATTCCAGATTACTATCAAGAACTGGCTCAACAAAATCAAAATAATATTGCACCTGCAACTATACCTAATGCTACCAACAGCCATTCGGATGATTCGTCAGCATTAACACCTCAGACATTAACACCTCAGACAAATTCAAATTCAAACACCTATTCTTCGCAGATCCGCAAGAGTACGCAACAGACCTCATCATTTACGAAACAACTATATCCCTGATTAATGATAATGATTGATGATAAATTATATTACTTTGTTAATAGTATATTTTGTATACAATAATATCTCTTATTAAGCGTGGGAGATTGTTATGTCCTCACAATTAGTCAATATGGTAACACCCACTATTATCATTCAGTCCTGTCATCACGTTACTTATGATTGTGAGTTTAGTTTAAGCATTGAAGTAATAAACGTCATGAAGTAAAGACTACAAAACCGCGTGCATTTCAATTACTCTAGTAATAACCATCTTCAATCACAAAGGTCATAAAAGATATAAAATTTAGGTAATTTTCCAATAAAAGTTATTCAGTATAAACTTGCAAGATAGTAAGAATGGGTTTTATTCTCTTGGGTAAAATTAGTAGAAGTGTACACGTTCACGAATTTATCATTAATTCAGCTGTTTTAAACCAATTAAAACGAAAGATATTTATATTTTTTAATTCTAGTGCAATTGGATTTGTTGATGATTAATTTGTGATAGTGATAGTTTGTGATAGTTAATTTGTGATAAATGTAACTTTTGACACAAAAAAAAATATTTGTTGGGCAAATCTAGCGGTTTTTTGTGAAACAATTCTGGCAACGCTGTATAAGACACATCCCAGGTTCCCAAAATGTCACCACAGACGCTCTATCTAGAATTGAGGCCATCAAGATACAACCATTAGACTATAGAAGACTGTCGGAATCTCAAGAAGACCCACAGCTTAAAAAGATTAAAAGTAAGAGCAACACGATAATTGCTGTAAATATTCCAAACACGGACATTACACAAAAAAAAACACGATTTTTCCAATTAAAATTGTAATTGAGTTTTAAAAAATATTCAATTAAAAATTTAATTGATTTAGCAAATTTTTTAATTGAAACAAAAATCAATCCCAAAAATAATAGTATCAATTAATTTTTTAATTGGATCAATTAACTTTTTAATTGACCTTCAATTAATTTTTTAATTGATACTATTATTTCTGTGATTGAAGACATTTCAATTAAAAATTAATTGGATCAATTAATTTCGTGATTGAATCAGAAAATTTTTTTTTGTGTGTAAGTATTGTAACTTTTTGGAATATCCGGCAACATTAATTTATTCATCACTAATTTGACATTCCTTATTCCTTGTTATCCTCTCCTTTTCTATTAACTTCTTGTCCATCACTGTCAACTATAGATCACTCTTTTTTTCTTTCTTAATAAACCGTTGAAGTAAATACACATGGGTTCTTTACTTAATTCTATATTCAACAAGAAAGGTAACGGTATTCAAATACAATAAAAAATGGCGACGAGGAAAAATTTTTTTCATCAATCAAGAAAAAATGGATGCGGAGCAGTTTAAAAAATGTATGGAGGTTCAATAGAAAATCTTGGAAAAAATGTCCAATTCCCTTTCCAGTACCACTGCTGGTACATCAAATCAAATAAATTTAGGAGCAAACGCCGCTCTTGCCCCAAACTTCGACTTACTGGACACATCAAAAGAGTCATTCAAAAACTATATTCTTCGCTTTGAAAATTACACACGAATGAAAAACATATACACAAATAAGGAAGATTGCACAAATTTATTGCTGAATTCCATAGGTGCTAAACATTTTAACATTGTAACAGCACTCGTGGCTCCCAGGACAGTTAGTGATTTCCCAATAAACACAAACTAAATGAAAAACACAAATAAAAATGCTAAATTTCAACAATTTTTCAAACAGTTTTTCAAAGGATTAGGGTAATATTCAAGTTGAGAAATTGTTGAGAAAATCGCGTTCTCAACAAAAAACAGACATTACCCTCAACAGTGAAATTCAACACATTAGCAATAATATCTCAAGTGTTATCCTCAAATTGAAATGCATCGCTACTCAATAATTTGTCAAACAATTTTCGATGCGAGTCAAATTCAAAATTAACATCGTTGCAAATACTTTTCAACCTAAATTTGTATGAATGATATCCCCACTTCAAATTGGTAGTCAAAGCCAAAATTCTATGAATTTTGTATAATTTATTCATTTTCATCAAAATAAAATATATAATAATACACTACACTACATAATACACTACAATACCAATTGATAAATAATAATCTTATTAAACATATCAACAAATAAGAACAAAAAAAAAAAACAAAAAACAAACAACAAAACTTTAAATATCTTAAACATTATTAGTAAACACTTTTGCATTGATAATTCGATTTCCTTCCTTTTGGTGTCATAAAACAGCATTAAAATTTATTGACATGCGGGTAATTTGAAATTAGGAACGTACTGGACCGCAGTTAGAATTGATTTCCAGCAGAAGGAATTCACAAAATATCCATTTTAAACTGATAATAGCATATGAATTAAACTGACGATGTGATGCACATTTCATCCAGAAGTTGTGCTTGCAATGTTTCTGGAAACTTTTTATTGTCGATAAGCCACTCATTTTTCATTGGTCAGCTTCTTAATGTTTGCAAGAATGTAGCGTCCAAAGATTTTAGTTTTCTGCAAAGAGATTTAAATTTAGTGGCTTCTCTAAAGTGTTGATTTAATTTTTCATATTGACGTACCAATTATTATAAACTATTTGAAGCAGTTCCAGTTAATTGTCCACCATCATTTTCATCGGTCAGCTTTTTAATGTTTTCAAGAACGTAGAATCCATAATTTTAGTTTTCTGCAAAGAGATGACTTCCTTAAAGTTTTATTTCATTTATTATTTTCACTTACCTATTTTTATAAACTACTTGGTTATTTGTCTAAAATTTTCCATTTTTTTTTATTTCTTGCAATTTTTTTATTTCTTGTTAGCATCGTGTTTTATATTTTATATGAATTTTTATACGGTTTTTTCTGCCACATTTTTACTAAAAAAACGCCGTTTTTTAACCTTTTTAAGCCGCCAACATCCAAACTACTTACCCGATTTGAAAATTTTCTGAGAATGAGTTGTAGACGGCTCAATTTTCTTTAATTTGAGTAGTAGTAGGATCAAATAGGTCAAAGAAGACGAAAGATATGCTCAAAATTGTAAGTGTACCTCCAAAAATTAAAAAAAAAGTTCAAAAACTCGTATCTCGAAAACCAATCGACAGAAAATTTTTTAAAACTCATTTTCGTGTTTAGTAGGTCAAAATCAATGGGAAAAAGTATGCTAGAAATAAATAACAGAGAAAATTTTGTTATTTGTGACCTAGTGTTATCTTCAACACCTTTTCAAAGATTTCGTCAACATTTTGGCAAATTGGAAGTAATTCGCAAACAATTTAAAGATGAGCTACTTCAAGTCAAGTTGAATTTATGTTGAAAATTATATTTACCCTCAAACTGAAAAGTTGTTGCATTTGAAAAACGCTCATCCTGAGTTTATTGGGTTAGGTTATGATGAACTGTTGGAAACAATGCAACAACATTTATTACCTCAAAAAAACGTCTTGGTGTCTCAACATCAATTTTTATCAAAATATCAAGCAGCTGAGCAATCAATAGCGGAATATGTTGCGACTTTAAAATCAGATATAGGTGATTGTGAATTTAATTGTTTATGCAAAAAGTCAGTGGCGGACATATTCCTTCGTGCTCAGTTCATTCGTGGAATAAAAGATAACACCATTCGAGAATACCTGTTACAGTCTCAACAACAAGTTTCTGATTTTGCAGACACGGTATCAAAGCAATCTCTTTATAGGTTGCCAAGTCAGATTCAAGAGAACTCTCAAGAGTCGTACAACCTTCGTCTTCCGAAATTAATAAAATATCTAAATCTAATCAAAAACATCATAAAAAATAATAAAAATACATGACCAGCCAATTTTAGAGCTTTGGGTTTGGATGGATTATGTCTCAGGTGCGGAAGAGGTACTCTAAAGATTGCTGAAGCAAGAAACATAACCTCAAGTGCACAGAGTGTGGTAAGGCCGGTCACGTGGGCAAGGTATGCATAAAGGTCCGCATGAGGGAAATTAAAGTCAACCAAGTCTATGAAGATCAAATTGAGGACGTGCATTCCTATGGGGTTCTGAATGTGGAGGAAGTTAATCACAGTGAGTCACTGAGCAGCGATCTATATTATGTAACAGTGAACATTCAAGGAACGCCAATAAAATTTGAAGTCGGCACCGGATCTGATTTTACATTTTTGCCTATAGATACATTTTCACAGAGTAAGTTTAATACCACTCTTTTGCCCACAAACATGGCATTCCGCTCGTACACCAAAAATGTTTTCATACCCGATGGGAAATTTGCTGTGGAGGGTAAGTACAATGAAAAAATCATAACGGATGAAATGTATATAGTTCCAGAAGAGTGCATACCGATCCTTGGTCGAACATGGATTCGAAAATTTCAAAGGTTTTTCTTTTTAGTTGTTATGTGTGCCAAATCACAATGGGCAGAAATTGGAATTACATCTTCATGCTCAACATCACAATCAACCATGGAAATGCTTAGCGATTTGTTTGCTCGTCACGGGTACCTCGAAGTAATTGTTTCGGACAATGCAACAATATTTACAAGCTCCGAATTTAATGAATTTTGTAAAGAGGATAAGAGAGAAGTTCACCACTGTGGTATCACAATGGACTGAATAGTCTAAGTGAGCCTGATACATCGGGCTGCCACATAACCTAACCTAACCTTGTAAAGAGCGTGGTATACTTCAAAAATTTATAGCACCGGGTCATCCAGCTACGAATGGATTGGCTGAACGTAAGGTATGCATAAAGGTCCGCATGAGGGAAATTAAAGTCAACCAAGTCTATGAAGATCAAATTGAGGACGTGCATTCCTATGGGGTTCTGAATGTGGAGGAAGTTAATCACAGTGAGTCACTGAGCAGCGATCTATATTATGTAACAGTGAACATTCAAGGAACGCCAATAAAATTTGAAGTCGGCACCGGATCTGATTTTACATTTTTGCCTATAGATACATTTTCACAGAGTAAGTTTAATACCACTCTTTTGCCCACAAACATGGCATTCCGCTCGTACACCAAAAATGTTTTCATACCCGATGGGAAATTTGCTGTGGAGGGTAAGTACAATGAAAAAATCATGACGGATGAAATGTATATAGTTCCAGAAGAGTGCATACCGATCCTTGGTCGAACATGGATTCGAAAATTTAGTATTGATTTAAATAGTGTCAATTCCATCAACTCAAAAGATGATAAAGAAACATTCGATATCGATTCAATCAAAAGTAAAGGGTGATTTGTTAAGAGCTTGATAACTTTTTTTAAAAAAAAAACGCATAAAATTTGCAAAATCTCATCGGTTCTTTATTTGAAACGTTAGATTGGTCCATGACATTTACTTTTTGAAGATAATTTCATTTAAATGTTGACCGCGGCTGCGTCTTAGGTGGTCCATTCGGAAAGTCCAATTTTGGGCAACTTTTTCGAGCATTTCGGCCGGAATAGCCCGAATTTCTTCGGAAATGTTGTCTTCCAAAGCTGGAATAGTTGCTGGCTTATTTCTGTAGACTTTAGACTTGACGTAGCCCCACAAAAAATAGTCTAAAGGCGTCAAATCGCATGATCTTGGTGGCCAACTTACCGGTCCATTTCTTGAGATGAATTGTTCTCCGAAGTTTTCCCTCAAAATGGCCATAGAATCGCGAGCTGTGTGGCATGTAGCGCCATCTTGTTGAAACCACATGTCAACCAAGTTCAGTTCTTCCATTTTTGGCAACAAAAAGTTTGTTAGCATCGAACGATAGCGATCGCCATTCACCGTAACGTTGCGTCCAACAGCATCTTTGAAAAAATACGGTCCAATGATTCCACCAGCGTACAAACCACACCAAACAGTGCATTTTTCGGGATGCATGGGCAGTTCTTGAACGGCTTCTGGTTGCTCTTCACTCCAAATGCGGCAATTTTGCTTATTTACTTGGTCGATTATGTAGACCATAAATCGGACGTAAAGCGCGAAACACATTTCGAACCGAACACTGATTTTGGTAATAAAATTCAATGATTTGCAAGCGTTGCTCGTTAGTAAGTCTATTCATGATGAAATGTCAAAGCATACTGAGCATCTTTCTCTTTGACACCATGTCTGAAATCCCACGTGATCTGTCAAATACTAATGCATGAAAATCCTAACCTCAAAAGAATCACCCTTTAGATTCTGCGACATATTTTAACCCAAGATTGGCTGTGTAAAGGAATTTGTGGTATCGTTAAAGCTGCGCGAGGGATCAAAATCAATTTTTAATAGGGAGCGAGAAATTCCACATTCCCTTATCTAAAAAGTGAACCGAGAACTAGACCAACTGGAAACGGCCGGCGTCATTTCAAAACTTGAAGTCAGTGACTGGGGTTCCCCCTTGGTCATCATTCCAAAGGCTGACGGAAATGTTCGCTTGTGCGTAGGCTATAAAGTTGGCGTTAACGAAAGGCTCGTGGAATCAGGAAAATTCAAGATATATTCAACAGCTTGCGAGGATCAAAATTTCCTGCACACTAGACTTGTATAAAGCCTATCTTCACAAACCGGTGGATGAAGAGTCGAGTAAGGTGCAAACAATGTCCACACATAGAGGTACATACAAAGTAAACCGTCTGGTCTTTCGGTATAAAAACAGCACCATCTGAATTTAACAGAATAATCAATCAACTATTGTAAAATATACCGAAAACAGAGGTTTGTTTTGACGACATCCTTGTACATGGTGCCTCCAAATCAGAATCCGCTGAAAACTTATCGAAATGCTTGGAACAATTACGTAAATATGATTTACACCTTAATCAAGACAAATGTAGTTTCTTCAAAGAGGAAATATAATTTTTGGGCCATACCATAAAGCAAAATCAAAAACTAAAATTATATCAATTACAGATAGGGAGCCACCGTGGTGCAATAGTTAGCATGCACGCCTTGCATACACAAGGTCGTTGGTTCGATTCCTGCTTCGACCAAACACCAAAAAGTTTTTCAGCGGTGGATTATCTCACCTCTGTAATGCTGGTGACATTTCTGAGGGTTTCAAAGCTTCTCTAAGTGGTTTCAATACAATGTGGAACGCCGTTCGGACTCGGCTATAAAAAGGAGGTCCCTTGTCATTGAGCTTAACATGGAATCGGGCAGCACTCAGTGATAAGAGAGAAGTTCACCAATGTGGTATCACAATGGACTGAATAGTCTAAGTGAGCCTGATACATCGGGCTGACACCTAACCTAACCTATCAATTACAGATATGCCAAAGCCAAAGTCTATTGATGATATGCGCAGATTCTTGGGAATGGTGACCTATTATTCTAGGTTTGTGCCCAACTGTTCATCAATTACCGCACCGCTGCGTAATCTTACAAGGAAAAATGCGAAATTTGAGTGGTCTCGGCAGTGCGACATTTCCTTTGAGAAAATCAAAAATGAAATAGCCAGAGATAAAGTTCTTGTGCCGTATGCTCCGTCTTATCCTTTAGTATTGGCTGGTGACGCTAGCCCCACAGGGGTAGCTGGTGTGTTGTCACACGTAGTAGAAGATCAAGAGCGACCTATTGCTTTTGCCTCAAGGTCACTTACAAATGCTGAAAGCTACTATTCACAAATAGACCGAGAAGCTTTAGCAATTGTTTTTGCTGTCGACTACTTTTATCAGTATTTATTTGGCCGCAAATTTACGTTAATTACGGTTAACCAACCTCTCTAGTGCGTATTTTCCACCAAAACGCAAAATTGCCACAAATGACATTCGCCCGTTTGCAGAGGTATGCCGTTTTCCTATCCGGTTTTAACTATGAAGTTATATATAAAAGGGGTAGCGAAAACACCAATGCAGATAGTTTATCGAGAGCTGCGGTAAAATCATATAAGTTAAAATCATATAAGTATCAATTAACGAAGAAGTCGACCAAATTTTCGAATCAACAATACACCAAATTTCATCGTTGCATTTAAATTTTAAAACAATGCAAACAGAAACACAAAAAGATCCAGAATTATCAACTATTTTGAAAAATCTTGAGACAAACACCATAAGTGATACAATGTTCACCATCAATAATAGAATTGTATTTATGGGCAGGGAGTAGTTGTGCCAATCTCTTTACAGAAAGCCGTTTTAACGGAACTTCATCAAACACACATGGGAATATCTAAAATGAAGCAGCTGTCTCGCAGATACGTTTATTGGAAATTAATTGACAGAGATATCGAGAAATTAATGAAAGAATGCTATCAATGGAGCAAAGTAATTTCAAATCCACCTAAAGCCAAATTACATACATTACAAAGGAACCGAACGATAACTGGCAAAGAATTTATATGGACTATGCTGGCATATTTCAAAAGTTTTTCTTTTTAGTTGTTATGTGTGCCAAATCACAATGGGCAGAAATTGGAATTACATCTTCATGCTCAACATCACAATCAACCATGGAAATGCTTAGCGATTTGTTTGCTCGTCACGGGTACCTCGAAGTAATTGTTTCGGACAATGCAACAATATTTACAAGCTCCGAATTTAATGAATTTTGTAAAGAGGATAAGAGAGAAGTTCACCACTGTGGTATCACTATGGACTGAATAGTCTAAGTGAGCCTGATACATCGGGCTGCCACATAACCTAACCTAACCTTGTAAAGAGCGTGGTATACTTCAAAAATTTATAGCACCGGGTCATCCAGCTACGAATGGATTGGCTGAACGTAATGTTCAAACTTTGAAAAATCGTCTAAAGGCAATGGCAGATGACACGTTCTATGAAGCAGTTCTATGAAGCAGAAAATACGTGAAATTTTATTTCGATACAGAGCCACACCCCTTGCTAATGGCAAATCTCCATCCGAAATGTTTTTAGGAAGACAAATCCGTATCCAATTAGACGCTTTGAAACCCCAACTCATTAAAACTGAAACACCTGTAAGTAAATGTTCGGCAAGACAATTAAAAGAGGGAGACAGGATTCAAGCTCGTTACTATTGAAATACCAAGAATAATATTTGGAAATTGGAAACAATTCTAAAAATATTGTCATCTAAACTATTTGGTGAAGCTGGACGATGGGTATATCTTAAAACGTCACATAAACCAGTTGCGATCAACAAGTATACAACAAACTGGTAATACTATGAAACCCGAACAAAACACCTACTCAACAAATCCAGAAATAGATCTGCAAGACTTAGTCCAAATTCCATCATCTAGCGATTCTAACACAACTCGGGATGCAGAACCACCAGATTCTCTAAGGACACCGGTTTCATCGCATGGACCACCACCATTACGAAGGACAACTCAGCGACAATGTGCTTCGAAAGGATCGCACAAGAAGTGGAGGTGGTGGCCTGGCTTTCATAATACACCGTTCCGTGCAGTATAGACCTATCCCGCTTGTGCCAGACACTAGTGACCCGTATATGGAATGTATGGGGGTAGCAGTCAAGTCTGGGGCTGCCGAGATAGAGCTATACAATGTGTATATACCGCCGGTTGGTAGCTGTGCTCCAGGTTATTGCCCAAACATTGAGTGGCTATTGTGCGGGCATAACCGATTGGTTCTAGGAGACTTTAATACCCACCATGAACTTTGGCATTCACCCCTAGGTATTGACCAGAGAGGCATAGCTTTGGCAGAGCAGATAGATGACTCCACATTTTGCACGGTGAACGAAGAGGCCCCCACGAGAATTATGGGTGACTGCAGCAGTTCGCCAGATTTATCTTTAGCGTCGCCTGGTCTGATAAATGACGTTTCCTGGCAACCCGTCATTTCATTGGGATCGGACCACCTCCCCATAATTCTCACCATTAACCGACCCTCCGATTTCATAACCTCTGAACGCCGGACGTTTATCAATCACAAGAAAGCCAACTGGGAAGGCTTCAGAGAAACACCGATCGCCGCTTCAGTGAGCTCCCGTCCCCCTCTCATGTTCATGTTGCCCAGAGGGCGTTCCGGGACATCATCAACGCAGCAGCCGCTCGCTTCATACCCGCTGGTCGAATTGCCCAAGTGAGGCCCAACTTCCCAGCCGAAGCGGCGGGACTCGCAGACGAGCGTGATGAACGCCGTCGTGCTAACCCTGCTGATCCTAGAATCAGAGAACTAAATCTAGAGATTAGTAAGATAGTCGACGAGCACAAGAGGAACACTTGGTTAGAGCACCTGAAGCAATGTAATTTAGGCACAGGGACTGGTAAATTGTGGTCAACAGTGAGAGCCCTCTCGAACCCCGCTACAAGGGATGATGGGATTTCAATCACCTTTGGCGACGTGACTGTGACTGATCCGAAGAGATGCGCCAAATACTTCAACCGACTGTTTGTCGAGCATCCCGAGAGTGATAGAGCGAAAAGGAGAGCCACTCGTCGCATACGTGGTCTCCGAGCCGACGACACACAAAAATTTACCGCTGCCGAAGTTACCAATGTCATCAACAGCGCGAAACCATATAAGGCGCTGGGCCCCGACGGAATTTCAATGCTAATGCTGAAGCATCTGGGAATACTGGGAGTTGAGTACCTGACCAGACTCCTCAATTTGTCCTTGGAATCACTCATTATACCCGATGTCTGGAAGATGGAAAGAGTGATTCCACTACTGAAGCCAGGCAAAGATTCGAGTAAAGGTGAATCGTACATACCGATATCCCTTCTCTCGCCAGTAGCCAAGACACTTGAGGCACTACTCCTCCCCAGCCTTGTGGAGAATTTTCCAGCTGCCCACCATCAACATGGATTCCGTAAGGTACACAGTACGACGACGGCCTTACATGTCATTTCGACACATATCAATAGGGGACTTAACCAGCCCAAGCCGTGTCATAGGACGGTCCTCGTGGCGCTTGACCTATCGAAAGCGTTCGATACGGTCAACCATGCCACATTATTCGAGGACATCGAGAACACGTCCCTACCGGCAGGGGCGAAGCGTTGGGTTCTTAATTATATGCGTGGACGCCAGTCGTACGTGGAATTCAGGGACAAGAAGTCAAAACCCCGTAGAGTTAAACAGGGAGTTCCCCAGGGCGGGGTGATATCTCCGGCACTGTTTAACATCTACCTGTCCTAGATTCCACCCCCTCCTGACGGCGTCGAGATTGTGTCTTATGCGGACGATTGCACAATCATGGCATCCGGGCCCATTGTTGATGACATTTGCGATCGATTAAATGTCTACCTCGCTGATCTTACCAGTTATTTCACTTCAAGAAATTTGAGGATATCTCCCACCAAATCCTCAGCCACACTTTTCACTACATGGACGGCGGAAGTACGCAGGCAGTTGAATGTCAGAGTCGATGGCGAAACAATTCCGACAACAAATTACCCCCAAGATTCTCGGGGTCACATTCGACAGCCTTTATAAGTCGTCCGCCCATGCCACTGCAATTTGTGATAAGCTTCGCGGTAGAAACAAGGTCCTCAAGTCGCTTGCCGGCAGCACTTGGGATGCGGACAAAGAAACCTTGTTAACTACATATAAGGCAATTGGCCGGTCAGTGGTAAACTATGCAGCGCCAGTGTGGACACCTCAAACGAGCGATACGCAGTGGAATAACATACAGACCTGTCAGAACGCTGCCCTTAGAACCGCAACAGGATGTCTCCGCAGTACACCCCTGGATCACCTTTATGCGGGAACCAAGATCATCCCAGTGCGTCGACACAACTACATGCTGTCAAAGCAGTACCTCTTGGGTTGCCATCGAAGTTGTCATCCGAATCACCATCTTGTGGATAGACAACCTCCACCCAGGAATGTAAGGGTTGATCTTCACCTTCTAGAGCCAGAGATCCAGCGCTACAAAAGAGAGCCTCTAGATCAGGCAGCATACCAGACAGGCCTGAACAGGATTCATGAGGATACTGTAACTGAAGCGGTGAGAAGCTACAAGGTTAATCCTGTTCTCGGAGTCCGACCACCGCCCATTGCACCGGAGGAGAGAGACCTCCCACGGCAGACAAGGGTAGTTTTGGCCCAACTAAGATCAGGCAAGTGCAGCCGCCTCAATTCATACTTATCAGTGATTGATAGCAGCGTAGCTGACGTGTGTCCCGTATGTAATCAAGGGCCACATGACACTCGTCACCTTTTTGCTTGCCCAGCTAAGCCTACCCGTCTCACTACCAGATCACTCTGGACCATTAGCGTAGCTAGACAATTTTCCTAGGGGGGGCTATAGCCCCCCTAGCTAAAAATTTATAGACTGAACTTATAGGTTCAATTAATGTTTTATTTCATAAAATTGAATAAAAAATTAGACATCAAAATAACTCGACAATTAATTTATTATAAAGCAACTAAAAGTAGTTCCACACTTTTCCCAGCAAAAAAAAATGTGAGTTGTTCTAAAGGCACAACTTTAAAAGTACTTCCAAAAATGTCCTCAATTATTTTAACTACATATTTTACTTACTTTCATATTTTAATGTGTAATTTTTTGTTTTCTTTTTTTCAAATAGTTAAAAAGAGTACGAATAAATAAATTGGTACAAATTATTCAAACTTTGCCACAAAACTGATAAATCCATGATAGAAAAATCGAAATTTTGGAAATTATTCGAGGAAAAACGTTTCAAACAAGCGTCAGAATGCATTAAAAATTATAAAAACAATATAAAAATTATTTATTTGGGAAAATATCACAAAACTTTTTAATTCACATTCAAAACACTGAATTCGGATATCACCTTAAGAAGTGATGCAAATGCAGTGCAACGGCTATTGAAATGGTGGACATTTGTCCTATGACAAGCTCATATTACATTCATTGCTTCTCCGCCAATTTTGCACCACTTTTAGACCCAAAAAGAACATTTTCACTACTTTTTTGGCAACGCTTTTTTACAGCATTATTAAGATATTCATTTATGAAACTAAATCAATCATAAGTTCAACCACAGCTTTATTTCATAAATATCTGACTTCAAACATTGCCATCGGCAACTGCTACCACAAACCAAGTAATTCGATTGTTCATGGAAGTCTTTAGCGGAACTTTGTGCGATTGTATATACTTGTTTAATTTTTATAAAAATTAAAAAAACTATTGACATTTATTGAAAAATGGAAAATCATAAATAGAGTTTCAAATTCTGGGGGGGCTAAAATTTTTCTGGGGGGTCTAAGCCCCCTCCCCAGAGGCCTTCCTACGCTTATGCTCTGGACACACCCCATCCTTGTCGCAGAGTTCCTTGATCTGGCTACCAGCTGAACTACACAAGCATAGAACAAAATGGATGAAACTACATTAAAAACTGTTACAACAACAACTCAGCGCCGTCGAGCTCCAGCCTATTTTGGTGACTATGTATGTCATCAACGGCCATGAGAATAAGGGAGGGAGAACTATTGTAACTTTTTGGAATATCCGGAAACATCAATTTATTCATCACTAATTTGACATTCATTATTCCTTGTTATCCTCTCCTTTTCGATTAACTTCTTGTCCATCATTGTCAACTATAGATCACTCTTTTTTTCTTTTTTAATAAACCGTTGAAGTAAACACAAATAGGTTCTTTACTTAATTCTATATTCAATAAGAAAGGTAACAGTACTCAAAAACAATATTAAGATATGGTGCGACGTCTCAACTGGAGTTTCCCGGCCGTTTCTTCCAAACGAATTCCGTAAGCAAACATTTCACATTCGGGAATACGAGCAACACGTAAACTGATCACAAAGGAATTTTATTGGACTTCGATGAATAAAGATATTAATGAATGGGCTCGAGGTTGTTGGAATGTCAACGCTGCAAAATCGCCAAGCACAACAAAACTGTGGTTAATGTCGCAAAAGGACTTAAGCGGTCGCCTGGTCAAGTGGAGCCTAAGGTTACAAGGGTTTGACTTTCGAATGAAGCATCGGAAGGGATCTCTAAATGTTGTGACTGACGCCTTGTCGCGATTCGTCGTTGACTCATTGGATTTCACCAAAATATTTCCTGAGATTGAGTTATCATCTAAGGAGTTTGATTACAATGATTATAACGATCTTAGAAGACATGTGGAAGAGAACAGAGATTTGCTCCCGGATAAAAATCCTAAACTGAAAGCAGTTAGGAATAGTTCATTAACTAGAATGAGACATGGAAGTTTACTAATACTGATTTCCTCGCTGGGTATAAGAATTTACTACTGAACAAGAAAATTTTATTCACTGATAACAAAGCATTCGTAAAAATAAACAAAATATGAACTAAAACCAAGTTTCCTCAAATTTAGTAAAATTTTTTATAAAATGATAATTCTGACTTCCTTTATTATAGAAAGCTTATCATACATACGAATAACACTTGGCGTAGAAAAATATTTTAGTTCATTCGTACTAAGAAGTATTCAATCCTTTTAAAACTTAAGGAGACACACTTGTTGGAATATAGGAAATTTTCCTATATTTCTTTTATCTACCTGTAATCGATACCTGTCATCGATGTAATCGATATGTCTGCGCGTGGGTTGTTTTTTTTAGTTGGAATCGCGTTGTTATGGTATACGGAGGGATTGTTAAAAAATAATATAGTAAAATAATATAATAAATAACAAATAAAATATATAAAATATTTGTTATTTTAAATTAGTGAGAAAAAATTACGTTTGTTGGTGTATAAAGAAAGAAAACACAATAACAACCCCTTCATTCGTCTTCATTTTGGAATCTTCAATTAACAGGTAACATTCGGTGACACTAACTTTTTGGGGAAAAAATTGGTTTATTTTTATATTTGTAGGTATTGACATTGTAAAAGGAGGACAAAATCGTTACGCAGCAACTTATTAAAAGTGAAATGTACCAGAAGAAGAAAAAACGCGTTTTACAGTTGATGACATGGAAATTGGAAATAGTGAATAATAAACTAATATTTCAAGGCCAGTCGATGCTGTTGATTCTTAATAAATATATTTAATATATTAATAAAAAGTGTATTTTATTGAAGAAAAAATTGCCTATATAAATAAATAAAAATGTATTTATTTAAAAACGAAGGTAAGCAGTTGTAAGTTTGAAGTAAAAAGGTTTACCACAAATAAGTAAGATTTGTCCAAATGAATGAAGGTTCAATAAAATCATTCCATATATGAATTCACTTCAGTTAAATTTTTTCATTCTGTAGTATAAGGGTACATAAATATAGGAAAATTTTAACTAATATATGGAATGCATTCTACCTAATTTCAACGAAAATCACATCGTTCAAAAAAATAAAAATGTGTTTGGCGCTATACGAAGTTCAACTTTCTTCACAATGAGTTCATTTTAACTTAAAGAAGGGGTCACCTTTTTCTGGGTGTAGACTTTTTGCGTTATCTGTTTTTATTTCCTATATATGTGTCTCAGGAATACGAATTTTTAATTTTATTATGTTTACGCGACGGAGTACGTGGGTCAAAGAAAACCACACAACATTTAGCTGAGCTAGCCAAAGATCAACCTTTTGACCTTGTGACCGTGTAATATCCAAATTTCGGATTAGAAGAAAAAAGGAAAAACTGCGCGTAACAACGTGATTGAAAATTGTTCCGTTCCCAATTAAACATGTGTTTGATTCAATCACCTTTTTGATTGAAATAGAGTAGTTTTGAGCGATGGATAGAAATAGCGAAAAGAGAACAAGAGAATGTGTATTTTTCAATAACACGTGATGGAGAGATCAGTCTGAGGAAGTAACTCGTAACGGATCGTTGGGTTTTTGTTTTTCTAGTAAATTGAAAAACATGATTGGCGACATTCTATCTGCTGCGTTCGAAATGTGTGCATACATATTTTGAATACAATAACAATTCATACAAAAGGGTTGAACTAAATAAAGTGTGCAACAAGAAATAAGCATGCGGTAAAGGACTGAACCTGCGTTTGTGTTGTGCGGTATTGTACAAATGGAATACAATCTACATTTATAGAAGGTAAGCAATTGTGAAATGTGAATACAGTTTTCCATAGAAGCCTGTTTATATTATTTTATATTTTATATTATATTTTTTATGAAAATATATAATTAATTTCTTTTAGTGAGCATTTTATTTCGTCAAATTGGTCAATCAATTAACTCCATAATTTTAATCAAAAATCATCTAGTATAGAGAATATTTTTGCAATCAAAAGGTGGGTATCATATTGATGTTTTAAAATTGTAACTTTATTTCACGCCTAGTCTTCTTAAAAGCAAGAGCAGTATGGATGCGAAGTAGGCTTGGCGAATGAAGTTCTATATATTATATGGCTTTCCATTATTTTTGGTCTCTGATTGGTTCAAATTTTAATAGATGATATGTATGGAAATTTAGAAAATGAGTTGCTACTAAAATTAAACTTGCCGAGCCCCCCAAAAAAAGACTACAACGGCAAAATAAGATTATAACTCTGCAACCTGGAACTAAGAATTCAACTTAATATTTTAGTCAGAAAAACTAATTTAGCTACAGACTGCTTATTTATTGGATATCTAGCCGCATCTACAAATTAGAAGGAACGTACTGGCATGCTTATTGTGAAAAGGAAGATAATGATTTTTATAGTTTATTTTTTTCACCTTCAGTTATTATTGATCGTAATTGTATATGTAACGGCCATTTTCATGTATCTCGGTTAGACTTTAACTCCCAGTTAACAGAAAGTAAAATAACAGGTTGGCTGATAAGTCCCCGGTCTGACACATAGATGGCGTCGCTAGTATTAAATGCATATTCACCCAGAATAAAGTTAAACTAAACTCATTGTGAAGAAAGTTGAACTTCGTATTGCGCCAAAGACATTTTTATTTTTTTGAATGATGTGATTTTCGTAGAAATTAGGTAGAATGCATTCCGTATATTAGTTAACATTTTCCTATGTTTATGTACCACTATACTACAGAATGAAAAAATTTAACTGAATTGAATTCATATATTTATTTAGAATCAACAGCATCGACTGGCCTTGAAATATTAAAACACACTTTTTCTTCTTGTAGTAACTTTCACTTTGAATAATTTGCTGCCTAGCAATTTTGTCCACCTTTTACAATTTCAATACCTACAAATATAAACTAAAAAAATCCAAAACCAATTTTTTCACAAAAGGTTAGCGTCACTGAATATTACGTGATAATTGAAGATTCCAAAATGAAGTCGAATGAAGGGGTTGTTATTCTGCTGGTGTTTTCTTTTTTATAAACCAATTTTCAAAAAACGAACATTTTTCTCACTAATTTAAAATAACAAATATTTTATATATTTTATTTGTTTTGTTATAATATTATTTTACTATATTATTTTTTAACAATTTCTCCGTATACCATAACAACGCGATTCCAACTAAAAAAACAACCCACGCGCAAACATATCGATTACAGGTAGATAAAAGAAAAGTAGGAAATTTTCCTATATTCTAACAAGTGTGTTTCCTTAAGTTTTGAAAGGATTGAATACTTCTTAGTATGAATGAACTAAAATATTTTTCTATGCCAAGTGTTATTCGTATGTATGATAAGCTTTCTATAATAAAGGAAGTCAGAATTATCATTTTATAAGAAATTTTACTAAATTTGAGGAAACTTGGTTTTAGTTCGGTTTTTGTTTATTTTTACGAATGCTTTGTTATCAGTGAATAAAATTTTCTTGTTCAGTAGTAAATTCTCATACCCAGCGAAGAAAACAGTATTAGTAAAATTCCATGCCCTATTCTAGTTAATGAACTCCTAACTGCTTCCAGTTTAGGATTTTTTTACTGAAACAAGTAAATTTTATTATTTCACACAAAATATTAACTGAGTGGAAATAAAATGGCTAAACTAAATTGATGAACATTTCTTCCTTTAGTTTTGAAGACACTTTTTTCTGGGAATTATTTTAATATAGTGCCAATCTTAAAATGATTCGTGTCAAAATTTGACGTCTGTAAGTCAATTAGTTTGTGAGATATAGCGTCTTTTGTGAAGCAACTTTTGTTATTGTGAAAAAAATGGAAAAAATGAATTTCGTGCTTTGATAAAATACTGTTTTCTGAAGGGTAAAAATACGGTGGAAGCAAAAACTTGGCTTGATAATGAGTTTCCGGACTCAACCCCAGGGAAATCAACAATAATTGACAACGCACCGTGCCACAAGTCATTGAGAACGATGGCAAAAATTCATGAATTGGGCTTCGAATTGCTTCCCCACCCACCGTATTCTCCAGATCTGGCCCCAGCAACTTTTTCTTGTTCTCAGACCTCAAAAGGATGCTCGCAGGGAAAAAATTTGGCTTCAATGAAGAGGTGATCGTCGAAACTGAGGCAAAACCGAAGGAGTACTGCCAAAATGGTATCAAAAAATTGGAAGGTCGTTTTTTAAAACAAATTAAATAAGATTTTGGGTGGCAATGTAGTAATTTTTTGATAGAAATTTATTGCCAGTATCAATTATTTAATTGAATCAATCACATAGTCGATTGATTTTTGTCGCGAAATTAATTAAAATTTTAATTGATTCAATTAAAACATTGATTGAATTTTATGCCAAAAATCATTTTTTCAATTGATTCAATCACACAATTAATTGATTCCGTGACAAAAGTCAATTAAATTCAATGTGTATAGTGGCCCCTTTTTACGATGGTGAAATCGAAATAAGTTTCCTTCATTTCCAAACTGTTTTTTATGCTACAAAAAATCACACTATATTAATAGTGTTCTTCCGAAAACTATACCGAAAGAGACTGTCCCTTGTAAACATTTTTTGTATTACAAAATATTTCGTATTTTAGTATGATTAATGGCTGATGTAAGAGATCAACGTAATATATATATTGTTAGTTGTCCAGACAGCGCCATATAACGGTAGCTATAGACGATTTCTAATTTATTCAAATGTCTAAATGTATGCCACATCAAAGCAGGTTTCCCTTTGACAGAGATCCCGGGAAATTCGAAAAAATCCCGCTTTCCCGGGAATGGAAAAAGTCCGGGACAAAGAAAACCCTACAGTTAACGAACCCATAGAGCAACAACTAAATGAACGATATATATTACACACTACAACAATAGCAAGAAAGTCGAACATAAAACGTTGGACAACAATCACAAAAATGTTACCTGAAATGTTCTTATTGCTTGATGATCACTAGCCTCCAACTTGGCTCGGATATTACTAAGAATGTAACTCATTTTTGAAAGTGTCACATCTTGGTTCAACTCCTCATTGAAAGAACGGTACGTTTTAATATCTGGTCCTGCTACTCCATTTCTTTCGTTGTTCTCAGTAGAGGAAACTGAACATTTTAATGGAAAGTGAAGCTTACGCTGACTGGTTCGGCATGGCTTTTTGGGGGGAGATTTAATATGTCGCGTGAAATCAAATTCTGTGTTGACAGAGTCAACACCATTTGATGAAATATTCTGTGACTCAACAAATGATATGGACTGTGGCAGCGAAGATTGCAATGGCGAATGATAGCTCCCAGGTGGAGTTTGAGTGTACGACTGTTGAAAAAATTCATCCTGTGAAGTTTGTATACCGACGTTACGATAGGGGGTTTTTCGAATTTGCATATTAAGTCGTTCTTTGTTATCCTTCTTTGGGGATACTAACCTTAATATTTTCTCTTTGGATGATTTCAAGAATTCCTTTGAGCTTGAACGAATAGTGGTTTCGCGTCTTTTTTGCGACCATGGTGATAAATTACGCAAATGCTCGGACCAAACACTTTTTTGCTTAGAGGTACTTTTTTTTCTTTTCGTAGACTCAACTACTTCCGCTTTTATTGGGGTATCTTTATTTCCAACATTTGAAGCTATGTTATGGCGCCCAATGCCGTCGACAGTATCCAGTTCTTGTTTTGTGGAGACATGCCAACCAACATTTTGTTTAGTTTGTTGTGGCTCTGCTTGCGATATATTGCTATTAAATGTTTTTTGAGTCATATTGGATTCGCAGTTTAGCATGTCACGAATTTTTGGGTCAATCCACCCAACACGTGTAACTTTTTGTTCACTTCCGATTTTGCAAATGTTTCTTTCATATTGAGGAACTTCCTTCGTATCAATTATACGATGAATATCAGACAAAGATGGATATTTTGCTAATACCTGCTTAGCTTTAGAGACTTTCACTTTTTGGCCTAAAACAATGAAAAACAAAAGAATTCAGTTATTTACTATTTGCATAAAATTATGATAATTCATTTTAAGAGTTTTCGTAATTGGTTCACATTATGTATTAGCAAGCGTACTATTTGTATCAACTTTTACATTTTAATACTCATGTAAAGGTGGGTACAAAGTTTGTGTTTCAGTGGGAAAATCAAACATTTTTGCGATTAAATTTTTTAAGTAGTTAATTTTAACAGAAGAGAACTTGATAAATGAAATCGGAGTAGCAAATTTCATTAAGATCGGAAAACCCCCGAGTCTATACGATCACTATCAAAAACTCTGATGCGGATTACGACCCAGCAACACGTGGATAGGCAACCTTCACCCAGGAATGTAAGGGTTGATGTTCACCTTCTAGAGCGCGAGATCCAGCGATATAAAAGAGAGGCTCTAGATCAGGCAGCATACCAGACAGGTCTGAACAGGATTCCTGAGGATACTGTAGCTGTTCTCCGAACTCGACCACCGCCCATAGCACCCACGGCAGACCATCTCGATATCGACATACATGGCCAGAGTATCCCCACATGTAAAAACCCAAAGGTTCTTGGTGTGACATTTGAAAGTTTGTTCCTCTTTAGTAAACATGCGGAAATGGTGGCTAAAAACGTTGGGAGTAGAAACAAGATCCGGAAGGTATTGGCTGGTAGACTCACGCGTGAGTCACGCTCATGGCAACGGCGTGAGTGTGCGTGAGCGTAATTAACAAACCAAAATGTCGTGCGTGAGCGTGAGTCACGAAAATAATATCTTCGCGAGCGTGCGTGAGTAAAGATTTACGCTCACGAAAATAATCCCGCTCACCAACATAAAACCCTTAAGAGTTAAATTCATTTACAATTTTAATGACACCTTTGATGTTAAGAGTGTAATAAAGCTCTCGACTTTAATAATGCTCATGTTTTCGGACACGTCGCTATGGTAAATTACTCATAAAATTATTGGTGAGCCACGACGTTTTTCGTGAGTCACGGTATTTATGTGAGTCACGACATTTTCGTGCGTGAGTGTGCGTGAGCGTGAGTCCAACCAAGCAATATCGTGCGTGAGTAAGATTTTTCCGTCGTGAGTGTGCGTGAGCGTGACTAATTTATTACTCACGCGCACACCTCTACTCTGGACTCATCCAATAGAGGCAGCTCGCTTCCTCGACCCGGATGTTGAAGCCCAAATGTCTAATCCCAATAACATTTGTTTTTTATAACATTTGATCTTAATTATTTAAATGTTATACCAAGCACAACAAGATAAATCTTATAATTTACAGTGCCGGTCGATAACAGGTTGGCTGATAAGTCCCCGGTCTGACACATAGATGGCGTCGCTAGTATTAAATGCATATTATTATTTTTATATAGTACCAACCTTCAAATGATTCGTGTCAAAATTTGACGTCTGTAAGTCAATTAGTCTGTGAGATAGAGCGTCTTTTGTGAAGCAACTTTTGTTATTGTGAAAAAATTTAAAAAAAGGAATTTCGTGTTTTGATAAAATACTGTTTTCTGAAGGGAAAAAATACGGTGGAAGCAAAAACTTGGCTTGATAATGAGTTTCCGGACTCTGCCCCAGGGAAATCAACGATAATTGATTGGTATGCAAAATTCAAGCGTGGTGAAATGAGCACTGAGGACGGTGAACGCAGTGGACGCCCGAAAGACGTGATTACCGACGAAAACATCAAAAAAATCCACAAAATGATTTTGAATGACCGTAAAATGAAGTTGATCGAGATAGCAGAGGCCTTAAAGATATCAAAGGAACGTGTTGGTCATATCATTCATCAATATTTGGATATGCGGAAGCTCTGTGCAAAATGGGTGCCGCGCGAGCTCACATTTGACCAAAAACGTGTTGATGATGTAGGACATTTGTACTACCTGGTTAAAAAGTACTTTATAACATAGAAATGTTTTTTGTAATAGTAGCTTTGAAATAATATTTGGTCTGAAAATTTTTTTGAATACAATATACTAATTTTTCTTCTTGTCAACTTGAATATTCTGTAAATAAAACTTTATCACATTTGTTTTAATAAGTTCGCTGGCTTTTTTTGTTAAAGGCCGGTATGCAGCTCTAGCGAAAAATTTCATTCCCATAAGAAATGCATTGCTATTTATGCTAACGAAATTTTCGGTAGCGTTCAATTTCGTAAGCTGGTACGCACCTCTAATGAAAATAACAGGGTTGTCAAAAACATATTTTGGCAGCAAACATTTAATTTATTACAATCATTGTGTGCGTAAAAGTTTTAAAAGGTCTGTAAATAATAAACAATTTATTTGAGGAATGTTTGGAACATATATTAACAATTTTTAAAAGCGATTAGCTGGTTTAAAATTTGTGTACACAGCCCTGTTTTTTTGTTGTAGACTTAAATAAATTTTTGCTACCGAAAATTTCGCTAGAGGTGCATACCGGCCTTAACCGGAAAGGATAGTTTTACTATCCAATAGGTTATGGGCCCAGTTAAGTGAATGGATTATTAAAAATTGTGAGTTTAAAAGAAAATTTTGCGAAAATGGAAGATGTGAAATCCTGTATCAAGAAACTAAATGGAGATAATTACCAAATCTGGAAATACAAGCTAGAACTTTTATTGATAAAAGATGATTTATGGGATATAATCTGCTCTGAAAAACCTGCTGATGCCCCTGCTGCATGGGTGACTAAGGATGGTAAAGCTCGTGCTACTATAGGTTTGTTGGTTGAGGACTCTCAGTTAGTACATCTACGTAATTTAAAAACCGCACGAGAGTACTGGGAATCGTTGAGGAAAGTCCACGAAAAGCCAACATTGTCGAACAAGGTTATGTTATTAAAGAGGTTATGCAGAATGCAGTTGAGACCTGGAAAAGATATTGAATCGCATATATCAGAAATGCTAGATACGGTAGACAGACTAAATGGTCTAGAAGAATCGTTGGCAAGTCATCTTCAGGTTGCATTTTTATTGGGAAGCCTACCAGATGAGTATAATTCTATTATTACTGCCCTGGAAGTTCGACCAGATGCAGATTTGACTTTGGAGCTTGTCAAAGAAAAGTTAGTACAAGAATTCAAACGTAGAAATGAGGCTAATCAAAACATAAATTCATCAAATTTGGCTCTGAAATCAAAAACGAAAACAGTTGCGGTAAGACCGGCCATTTAAAACAAGACTGTAGAATTAAAAAGGAAATCAAGTTCAATGCCAAGAAAACATCAGAAGATTTTAGGTCGAACCAATTTTGTTTAAACTCGAGTGAAAAGTTGTGTCAAGATTCATGGTATATAGACTCTGGAGCTAGTTGTCATATGAGTAACAATTTCGAATTCTTTCAAAAATTTGATGACGGTGTCGGCGGAGAAATATTTTTAGCTAATGGAAAGAATATAAACGCAAAAGGTTCTGGTGAAGGATATTTGTACTGCTCTGGTAACAAATTGATCATAAAAGACGTACTGTACACCCAGAAAAAAGGGGCTCTAATGCCAACTAAACTTTATTTTAGTTCATGAAGATTAGTTGACTTTAGTTAGATTTTGTACAATATGAGCAAATGTTCCTTATTTGAATAATTTTTTGCTAACTTTAATGATGTGAACTAAAAATAAGAAAAAAAGTTGCATACAAATATAGTGCACAATTTTACTAAAAAATAAAATAGTTCATATTTTCCTAAAATGGCAGATGTTTGCTTAAATTGAGTTCATAATTCTCTCAAATGAGTAAATTTTACTAAAATTTTACCTGTGTTGAACTTCGTACAGCGCTAAAGACATTTTAACAATTTTTAAACCCAATTTTTTCCTTCAACATAAGAAATTTTCTTACATACCAGAAAAAAATTAATTATTTTTAATAAATTTTCTTCAATTTGACAAAAATTATAAACTTATTTGTAACATGTTGCAATTTGTAACATGGTGCAAACTAGAAACATTTTCTTCCGTGGTGGGTTCACTTTTTTTTGGGTGTATGTTCCAGAAATAGAAGGTAATTTAATATCGGTGTCAAAATTAGTCCAAAAAGGTCTGGATATCACATTCAAAGAAAAGAAATGTGAAATTTTTAAAGGCAATAGAATTTTGGCAACAGCAAAACTTGTTAATAACTTGTATGTGTTACAACAAGACAATATTGCAAATATAGCACACTCTAAGGTCGTGGAATGTATACATACATTTCATCGTAGATTTGGTCATCGCGATATAAATACCATAAAGTATGCTATTAAGGAGAATTTAATTACTAACGTCAACTTGAAATCATGCAATTGCTCAGACAATTGTGAAACTTGCTTGAAGGGGAAGATGTCTAGACAAGAATTTCCCAAGACAACTCAAAATAGATCCAATGAGATTTTGCATACGATTCATGCCAATTTATGCGGTCCCATGCAAGAAGTTACACCGAGTGGGAACAAGTATTTCCTAACATTGATTGACGATTATTCAAGATATTGTATGGTGTACTTTTTAGCGAGGAAAGACGAGACATTTGAAAAAATAAAAGAGTTCATGAACTATACTGAAAATTTCTATGGAAGATGAAATTCAGGCAATGTACGAAAATAATGTTTGGGAATTGGTTGAATTACCAAAAGGCAGAAAAGCGGTTGGAAATAAATGGATTTTCAAATTAAAAACTTTAGGAGATGGAAGTTATAAATACAAAGCCCGACTAGTAGCGAAGGGGTTTTCGCAGAAATATGGTCAGGATTATGACGAGGTCTTTGCACCAGTAATGAAATAATCAGCTTTTCGAACACTTTTGTCAGTGGGTCATATAAAAATACGTTGGTCCATCATATAGACGTAAAAGACGGCTTTTCTGAATGGAGATATTGACAATGAAATATATCTAAAACAACCCGAAGGATTCAAAACGCCAAATAAGGAGCACTTGGTGTGCAAGTTGAATAAAAGTATTTATGGTCTCAAACAGTCGGCCCGTTGGTGGAATCAAAAACTTAACGAATTTTTATTAAGTTTAGGATTCAGAAGGGGTAAAGCCGACTGCTGTCTATATACAAAGGGAGAATTGGATGATACCATATACTTACTGGTTTATGTCGATGACATACTCATATTCGCCAAAAATGAGAATGCGATTGAATTACAGTGCAACATATTTCATCAAAATTTAAAATTAATAATTTGGGTCCATTACAGCAATATCTTCGAATTCAAGTGGAGAAAATAGACAACAAGTGTGTAATTCATCAACAACGTTATACAGAAAAAATTTTAAATGAATTTGGAATGAACACATCTAAAACTTCAAAAATTCCATTAGATGTTGGGTATATAAAGAATAGTGTAGAGAATTCGGAAATCATGGATTCGAATGACTTATATAGACGTGCTATTGGATCGCTACTCTTCGTATCGAACAATACAAGACCAGATATAACCGTTGCGACATCAATCCTAAGTAGAAAAGTTTCATGTCCAACCAAATCGGATTGGAATGAAGTAAAACGCTTGTTAAGATACCTAAATGGTTCAAAGAATTTGAAGCTCTGTCTAAATACTTTAATTTGGTTGGGCGTGCTGATGCGGATTTTGCTGGAGAAATTAGTGGTAGAAAATCGACAAGTGGCTATGTTTTTCAACTGGGCGGAGCAACTATATCCTATTCTTCTCGTAAACAGAAAATTGTAACATTATCTTCTACCGAAGCTGAATTCGTTTCATTAGCGGACGCAGCCCAAGAACTTATTTGGTTAAGAATGCTTTTTCAAGATATTAAAATTGACGTTAAAGACATTTCTATCAAAGAAGATAATCAAGCTGCCTTAAACTATTAGACGCTGAGAAAATTAATCCACGTACGAAACACATTGACGTTAAATATTATTTTGTGCGAGAACTTAAGCAAACCAAAGAAATACAATTCGAATATTGCCCCACGGATGAAATGCTAGCGGATATGTTCACGAAGCCTCTGCAACGCGTAAAACTAAACAAATTCAAAACTATGATTGGACTTATTTGATTTCTATATTATAAATTGAGAAGGGGTGTAGGACATTTGTACTACCTGGTTAAAAAGCACTTCATAACATAGAAATATTTTTTGTAATAGTAGCCTTGGTCTGAAAATTTTTTTGAATATAATATACTAATTTTCTTTTTGTCAACTTGAATATTCTGTATTCACATTTTCTATGAATTATATAAAACTTTATCACATTTGCTTTAATAAGTTCGCTGGCGTTTTTTGTTAAAGGCCGGTATGCACCTCTAGCGAAAAATTTCATTCCCATAAGAAATGTATTGCTATTTATGCTAACGAAATTTTCGGTAGCGTTCAATTTCGTAAGCTGGTACGCACCTCTAATGAAAATAACAGGGTTGTCAAAGCATATTTTGGCAGCAAACTTTTAATTTATTATAATCATTGTGTGCGTAAAAGTTTTAAAAGGTCTGTAAATAATAAACAATTTATTTAAGGAATATTTGGAACATATATTAACAATTTTTAAAAGCGATTAGCTGGTTTAAAATTTGTGTACACAGCCCTGTTTTTTTGTTGTAGACTTAAATAAGTTTTTGCTACCGAAAATTTCGCTAGAGGTGCATACCGGCCTTAACCGGAAAGGATAAAGTTTTACTATCCAATAGATGATTCTGAGCGGTGTTTGCAGCCGTTAACTCGTAATACACCCGAGTTTTTCCGTCGATATGTGACAATGGATGAAAAATGGCTCCATCACTACACTCCTGAGTCCAATCGACAGTCGGCTGTGTGGACAGCGACCGGTAACTCCGCTGGCAAAGTAATGGCCTCTGTTTTTTGGGATGCGCATGGAATAATTTTTATCGATTATCTTGAGAAGGGAAAAACCATCAACAGTGACTATTATATGGCGTTGGAGCGTTTGAAGGTCGAAATAGCGGCAAAACGGCCCCATATGAAGAAGAAAAGTGTTGTTCCACCAAGACAACGCACCGTGCCACAAGTCATTGAGAACGATGGCAAAAATTCATGAATTGGGATTCGAATTGCTTTCCCACCCACCCTGTTCTCCAAATCTGGCCCCCAGCGACTTTTTCTTGTTCTCAGACCTCAAAAGGATGCTCGCATGGAAAAAATTTGGCTGCAATGAAAAGGCGATCGCCGAAACTGAGGCCTATTTTGAGGCAAAACCGTAGGAGTACTACCAAAATGGTATCAAAAAATTGGAAGGTCGTTATAATCGTTGTATCGCTCTTGAAGGGAACTATGTTGAATAATAAAAACGAATTTTGACAAAAAATGTGTTTTTCTTTGTTAGACCGGGGACTTATCAGCCAACCTTTTATTTGAGTTTAACAATTTGAATTAACTTATTTATTTTATTTATTTATTTTGCTTTATTTATTAGTAATCCTAGCACTACAAGACATACTTCTTATAATTGAAAGCGCTAGTTATGCATTTGTGATAAAAATGTTTGGAGGTTACTTAATGGTACAATAGATTTTATACTTTACAAGAAATGTGGTAATAAATTTACGAATACAATTTTTTTATTTCATTTTTAAATACAATTGTGTTGCTTATAATCTGTAGCTGAATTGGCAAACTGTTCCAAAGACGCACTGTGTGTATCAAAAATTGTCTTTCAGATGTCAAACATGTATACCTTTGTTGAATAATTCTGAGGCCTCTATTTGATCTTCCAAACGTCAGTTTGTTATAAAGATATTCTGGTTCTTTAGTATAAATAATTTTGTGTAAGAACAATACACATTTAAAATTTAGAAAATTTTCAAAATTCATGTTGTATATTTGATAAGAATATGAGGATATTCGATCATTTCTTCTTTTGTTATAAATATATCTTGCAATATTGTTGAATGCAACCTTAAGTCTTTGTTTATCAGAGCTATCGCAGTTGGCATATATTTCGCACCCGTACAGTAATGAGGGTAACAAGTATGTTTTCGCCAGAAGCATTCTTATATATTCGGGAGTTGCATCTTGTACTGCCCACAGATTTCGCAGCATGCCATATAGTTTTCCCAGCGCCATATTAATATGGGTTGACCAAGTTAGACGGTCATTAAATATAACGCCCAAGTTCTTAGATGTCTTAACTTGGCAAATGTTAGTGTTGTTAACCCTTAGAACGATTTCATTTTCCAATACGCATTTAGACTTTGTTATAACAAGAAATTTTGATTTTCTAGTGTTGAGACAGAGACCATTAATATATGCCCAGTTAGATAATCTGTCAAGATCGCTATTAATATGCCGAGTACAGATTTCATTTTATGTGACCCTCTATACAATTGGCCATCGTCAGCGTACATATGAATTTTGCAGTGCTGTAATATTTTGGGTAGATCATTAATATACATGCTGAGTAACAAAGGGCCTAAAACAGACCCCTGTGGAACTCCGTTTACAATTTCCAGTTCATTAGAAAAAACATTGTTGCAAAATATTTTTTCAGTACGATTAATCAAATATGACCTTGTGAATTACTACATGCATCTGTTGAAAAGCAAAAGTATTTTTCTAATTTTGACAATAAGATTGCATAATTGACAGTATCAAACGCCTTGCTGTGGTCCAGTAGAACAAGCATATTTTCATCAATAGTTGCTCTGATATCCTCTATCACATCTGTCAGTGTCGTTAAGCAACTGCGGTTAGGTCTAAACCCAGATGGATGAGTTGATAGCATATTTGTTTCACAATGATAATCATTTATTGGGTATACAATAGTTTTTCCAGAACTTTTGATAGAAAAGGGAGTATTGCAATGGGTCTGTAGTCGTTATTGTCTTTGGGTATGGGGATAATTTTAGATTTTTTCCACGCCGTTGGATAAGTAGATTTGGTGATATGGAAGAAGCATCGGGAAAATCAATTTAATCAACTGCGGATTAAGTGTATCCATCCCTTCGGCATTTGACCTAGTTTTTTTGAAAAATTTCACTACCTCATCTTATCGAACGCACCTGAATCCAAATTGGTAGGTCCTACTTTTTCCAGTTCATTCAGTTGGTTTAATTTCACATTTGGGTCAAAGATGGAAGTATTAGCATTCACAAAACGTGTATTCAAATCATCAATATTTTCAATGTAGTTGACATTCTTACTACAGCGTCCTATGCCTATGTTACTTATAGTTTTCCACGTAGCTCGTGAATTTATAGCAGTTGAGAATTTTGATCGGTAGTAAGAACTTTTTGCTATTTTAATAGTCTTGTTAACTTCGCACCGAGCAACCTTGAATTGATCGTGTAGTTCCGGAGTTTTGTAACGTCTCCAACGCTTGTAGATATTGTCCCTCTTGACAATCAATCTTTTTATGTGCTCATTAAACCAGGGTTCATTTTTACTTCAAATATTCTTGGTTTTAACAGTAACGCAGATATCCGTGAGCTTTTGTAAGTTGGATTGAATAAATGAAACTTGATCGTCGACGCTCCCAATACCGTATATTAATTGCCATTGTATACCATAAGATTCATAAAGAAGATTACCGACGTCTATTGATTTGTAATCCCTATACGTTACATATGCCTCTTCTGGTGCTACGTAAGTGTCATATGTAAGGTATATTAAATCATGCTTGGAGAAACCAGATGCTATCAGCTGGTCATACAATAGTACTTTTGATGTATCATTTACAAAGAAAATATCCAATAGGCTTTGGGAGTGGCTAGTGTAATGTGTCGGCGTATTTGTATTAACTGCCCAGCAAAAAAAATTGGAAGTTCTTCCAAAGGCACAACTTTAAAAGCACTTCCAGAAGATGCACTCCCAATGATGTTCTTTATTTTAACTACCCAGGAAGTTCTTTTAATTCAATTTTTTATAACTTTGTTTTTTTTTCATACTTTTAATGGATAATTTTAACTTTTTTTGTTTCAAATACGTTTAAAACAGAGTAAGAATTCATAGAATGGTACAAATCATTTAAAATTTGTCGACAAAAATGCTAAGTCCAATCTGAAAAATTCTGAATTTTTGAAAATAATTGAGGTCAAACGTTTCCGACAAGCGTTAGAATCCATTAAAAATTATAAGAAATTATAAAAATTATTTATTTGACAAAATATCACAGAATTTTTTAATTTACATCCAAAACATTGAATTCGGATCACACCTAAAGAAGTAATGCAAATTCAGTGCAACGGCTGTTGAAATGGAGGACTTCCGTCCTATGACAAGCCCATGTTAAATTCATCGCTTCTGCGTCAATTTTGCACCACTTCCGGATCCAAAAAGAACATTTTCATTACTTTTTTGGCGACGCTTTTTTTTGCTGGGTGATAATAGACCAAGTGATAACAATTTATCTGAAATGTTCTTAGGTTTTAGTAGATTACTGTTGAAATCGCCTGTTATTATTATATCATTGTAACTCAAAGATAATTCCTGTATTTTCTCAATCAAATTGTCGTAATTCGTATTGTTGTTTGGTCTGTAAATACATCCAATTAATAACTTCGAGTTGGTAACAGAGAGTTCTATAAATACAAATTCAATAGGGCTGTCTTTGTTTGAAACCAGTTTTACTGTGCATTTTATATGACTTTTAACATAGATGCATACTCCGCCGGCATGAGTTTCTCTATCAGCTCAGGTAGTTTGTATATTGAGCTTTCGATTTCCGAATGAAACCATGTTTCTGAGACACATATGACCTCGATGTTTGAATTGATAAATTGGAATCGAAACTCATCCAGCTTATTATTCAGGCTTTGTGCATCCAAATGTACTATAAGTAGTTCGTTTCTTTGTTTGTTTAGTATACGAATCATATTGTATAATTGGTCTCTGGAACTTATCCTACTATCACAGTTCATATATCACAGCATAGAAAGCAACGCATTTGTATTGCACAAGTTTACGATTTTGATTTTGTAAACAATAAAAATGACGATATGTAAAATCTAATTTATTTATAATAATTTTAACATTACTCTTAAAATTATAAAAAATTAATAGAAATATGAAAAAAGTTTTCCTTTGAACAAGAGGAGTCACTAGACATTTATTAAAATGTGGCAACGCTATTTGTATCACGCTTCTTTGACATTTCATTATGTGAGAGAAAAAATTGCGTCAATTTATCAGCTGTTTCTATTCGAATGGGATGATCAACATCAGATGGTTTCACAAAAACATATCCACGACGAGTAAACACAGAATGCAATTGTTTTTGCCTTTTGAGTTTTATTGCTGATTGTAGAATCTTGTAATTGTCACTGGTGAGATCCTCATTAATAAAGACTGGAGCATTAGAGTTATATCCAAAAGTATTTAATGTTAGTTGTGATTTTTGTGTGCGTTTGTAGTTACTTATAGCTCTAAAAAAAGCATTTCTTTCATATGACGAGAATAATTTTACGAGAAGTATACCATCATTGTTATTAGTTTTGTTGTTATTTCTTATTCTTTGTATACTTTTGACATTCGGCATTGTAATATTCAAATACCCGTACAAATATTTGAGAAGTTCATAAGGATTTTCGTTCTCATAACAAGGTATGCCGTGAATGCGTAAGTTACAAGAGACATTTAAGTTTCTTGATACGAAACTTTAGATCTAAGAATGTTAATTTCGTGATTTAAGTTATTTATTGTTGCAATTGAACTCTCAATTCTATTCACTCTCTCTGTTACTACCCTTAGGTCTTTGTTTATTTCTTCAAGTTTCATCTCAAATTCCTTCATTGCCGCACTTACACTCCTTTTTACACACTCTTCTATTGTTTTCATCATAAGTTCATTTTGTTTTGCATATTTTATCTCAATAAGTTTAATTATTTTTGGAGATTTGCTATTTGATGACGTTGGTATGTCTGTATTGTAGAGTTTTGCGCGCGATTTTGGAGTAGAGTTCAGTTTAGATTGTTGGTTTTTGAGTGACATGGTGATTTTTGTTCTTATGGTTTGATATTGTTTATGTTGTTTATATTTATTTTTCTGGATTTGGGCAAATTTTGTTTTGATTAGGACAATATTTTGTTTTGATTAGGACAATACTCGAAGGAATTTACTATTTATTGTATTTTTATGAAAATTTATTTAGTGGATCACAGTGAAAATAGCAGAATAAGCGGAGCTCTTAAAAAGCAACCGTTCTCTTTTGTGTTTTGTTTTATTAAATCTTAACACTAAAACATTAGGGGGGGGGGGGGGGTGTGGTAATATTAAATTATTACATTGCGAATAAACAATTTATTGCAAAAAGTTAAATAGCTTTTTTTAAACAATGTGTAGTAATTGCTTATGCGTTGTGTGGTGGGAAGTAAGTTTTTCCAGAGACGAATGCTGTGAATGTAGAATTGTCTTTCAGATACTAGGCTGTTAGCTCTTGGACTTATGAGTTTCATTCCTCTGTTAGCTCGAGCGAATGTTAATCGATTGTAAATATATTCAGGTTCTTTTGTGTAAATTATTTTGTGTAGCTGTAGCTAACACCTTATATTTAACAGATTGTTAAATAACATATAAGGAAGATACGCCTTCCTGTTGAAGGCGTATCTGGCTATATCATTGTAGGCAACATTTAATTACCGTCTATCTTCAGCATCACAATTAGCAAACACTACACAACCATAAAGAAGCGTCGGAACAAGATAGGTGTGGAATGTCGTACATGCCACAAATTTCTAATCATGTTGCGGACTTTTCCCACAGTACAGTTTAGTTATGTGATTCTTCCACGTGAGCGGTGAATTAAATATGATACCAAGATTGCTCGATGAGAATACATGGTTAACCGCTGCGTTACCAAAACTGACGTTAATATTAGTGATATACAAGGGCAGTTTGGAAACTTCTTAGCCTCGCACAAAAAGCGCGGTATAAACAGAAAAAAGTTAAGTGTTTTGGAAACTTCCATCTCTGTTATGAACATATGTTAAATCTTGTTTCGATCTGGCAACTCCTTCATATAGAAACAGGTGTTCAAAAAAGACGCATTGGCAATTTTTTTTACAATGGAAAAATTAGAAATGCGTGCTGTCATTAATTATTTGCATAAAAAGGTTTATCGGGACAAGAAATTCATAATGATATGGTGAATGTGTTAGGTGAAAGTGCTCCTTCATATGCAACAGTAAAAAATTGTGTTGCTGAATTTAAACGTGGTCGTACAAGCATTGAAGATGAACCACCTAGTGGACGTCCAAAAACAGCAGCAACAACAACAGAAATTGTAGCCAAAGTGCATGATATGGTATTAAATGATCGGCGAATAAAAGTGCGTGAAATTGCTAATATCATGGGCATCTCAAATGATCGAGTCCACTTAATTTTGCATGAAGAACTACAGATGAAAAAGCTTTCTGCAAGATGGGTGCCGCATTTGTTAACAGTCGATCAAAACCGCATAAGAATGAACATTTCTCAAGCTTGTTTGGATCGTTTTAAGCGAAATAAAATGGATTTTAAGCGTCGTTTCATAACTGTTGATGAGACATGGATCCGCCACTATACTCCAGAGACAAAAGAACAATCCAAACAATGGACTGAAGCTGGAGGAAGTGCCCCAAAGAAGGCAAAAACAATTCAATCGGCTGGTAAGGTTATGTTAACGTTTTTTTGGGACTTCAAAGGTATTTTGTTGATTGACTATCTGCAAAAGGGTAAAACAATAAATTCAGAGTACTATTGCAACCTTTTGGATCAATTAAATGTACAAATTCAAGAAAAACGTCCTGGCTTACAACAGAACAAATATTTTTTCATCAAGACAACGCACCAGCGCACAAGAGTGTTTTAACAATGGCTAAAATCAACGAATTAAAGTACGAGTTGCTTGACCAACCACCTTATTCTCCTGATTTAGCTCCCAGTGACTTTTACTTGTTCCCAAATCTAAAAAAAATTCTTTGATGGCAAGCGTTTTACCACTATTTTGAAGACCTTGAGGAAAACTATTTTAATCAAGGGATAGAATTGCTAGAAAAGCGTTGGACTAAGTGTATTGAAGTTTCAGGAGATTATATTGAAAAATAAAAATATTTTTGAAAAACTAACTATTCTCTTTCATTGATAGTCTAAGAAGTTTCCGAACCGCCCTCGTATGTTGTATTCCTATTGCCATTCAGTAAGAATTTTGACTTTTTGGGGTTAAGGCACAGTCCATTGTTTTTTTGTTCAAGTCTTTGTTTATCATAAAATTCGCAACAAAAAATCGTTGGCCTCACTATATTTTCTTTAAGTGTGTGTTAATCCTTATGAAAATAATAGAAAAATACAATACATGTGCCGTTTATAACGAAATTTGGTCCATTAGGAGATCTAAATTTGAATGTACCCTAGAACGAATTGCTGCATTAAACCCATCTATCTCCGTAAATAGGGTCTCAAACGCAGAAATAATATGACTGCCTATTTTTTCGTTGGAAAAATCCAGGGTTGTATAAATATGTGTTTAGAAATGCTCAAAACAAAAATTTCGCATTTATTCTGCGCTAACGTTTTTTACATGGAGTATAACAGTTTTTCGTGCGAAAACGTGATCTTAGGCTTAAACTAGAAAACTTACTAAAACAACCTGTGAGTTACATACGTGAATTACTTAATGAATGCGTAGCACTGAGAATAAAATAAATAAAACACCCTGTGTTTAGTTTTTCTTTTCAATAATACTTCAATAAAACGTGATTTTATTTACCAATATTTACCTTTTACAACTCGTTGTTACAAGGACGTAATCCAATAAACGAACACAGCTAGAATGCCGAAAGGCGGAAAACGTCAACAACGCGACTCGTTAGAAAATGAAACGAATTGCGCTGAAAGCACAGGGCTGCATTCAGAGCTTAGTGCACATTTTCTAACGTGGGGGGAATATCAATAAACTTTGAATTAATTCCCCTTAATACGAATAAATATAAAAAAACATCATTTGAACTTAAACACTTACTATTAAGCCATTATACATCAACTGCATTACATTTTGAGAATAATCATCACAAATTACTGAGAAGTATTTATTATTGTCATTATAAGTCATTATAACTCATCGCAATGTAATGCAACGTGTAATGAGTGTTTTACTTCTGGTAATGCAAATTGCATTGAGTTGTGGTTACCTAGTTTTTGTTGGGGAAAGCTTTCAACATATGACTTAAAGCAGCAAAGCAAAACCACCCATCCAAATGGAGTGAATAGTCTAAGTGAGCCTAAAATAACGGGCTACAATTATACCTAACCTAAACTAATAAAACGGGACAGTGTCACATGACACAAATGGAAAATTGAAAGATTTCGAACTTTATACACAGATAATTCAAAAATTTTAGATTGGAGGTGTGAACTTGAGTAATATTTTACTCACGCAAACTCACTGCGGAAAATATTTATCACTCACCATAGTTTTGCTAAAACGTGCATTACAATAAGACACTAACACACAGAAATATCGTGACGAAAACTCTCATTTTCGTAACTCACCAAAAATCTCCTGGCTCTCAAAAATTCTCAATAAAATTTAAAAACTTTCGCCCACGATAATAATGTAGTCAGGGATGGTCTGTATCAAAGTTTTTTAAGTTTGCGGCTGTCGCAAATTTGTAAACGTCACATACGCGTCGTAAATGTAGAAAAAGTAACAACCCAGCAAAAACTAGGTAACCACATCTCATTACAATTTACATTACCAGGAGTCAAGCTGTCATTACATATTGCATTACATTGCGGTGAGTTATAATGACTAACTTGTAATGGCAATAATAAATACTTCTCTGTAATTTTCGAATTGATATTCTCAAAATGTAATACATTTGGCTGTTAATGACATAATAAAATAGAATAAATGACGGTACCATTAGGTATAATTACACATAATTGAGCATTAAAAAAAAAACTCAAAAAGAATATGTTATGTAACGGTAATTCTGAAGATTTTTCCGTTAAGGAATATTCTTCACGAATATTTCAATTGTGTTTTAAATTAATGACATTACCATACTATGTTTTAAATAAATGCTTTATTATACCTCATTCATATTACACTTTCAAAATCGACTTCACTAGATTTCATCTGTCATTTGCCTTATAAAAAGGGATATATAAAATTCACTTTTAGTAGATTTCGAACATAATGTGAATCTAACTCCCTTAAACGACAACATTTATTTCTATTTTAACTGTGAAATTAATTTGCCTGTAATCTTATTTAGATGATTTGTTACATTTTTGTTTGGGGAGCCACCGTGGTTAGCATGCCCGCTTTGCATATACAAGGTCGTGGGTTCGATTCCTGCTTCGACCGAACACCAAAAAGTTTTTCAGCGATGGATTATCCCACCTCAGTAATGCTGGTGACATTTCTGAGGATTACAAAGCTTCTCTAAGTGGTTTCACTGCAATGTGGAACGCCGTTTGGACTCGGCTATAAAAAGGAGGTCCCTTGTCATTGAGCTTAACATGGAATCGGGCAGCACTCAGTGATAAGAGAGAAGTTCACCAATGTGGTATCACAACGGACTGAATAGTCTAAGTGAGCCTGATACATCGGGCTGCCACCTAACCTAACCTACATTTGTTTATTTCTGTTTATTTCTACAATATTCATTTCTATTCAAGTAATTACTCGCCATATTCTGATCCATTGTTATCGGCTAGAGAAGTCAATATTTTCGAGATTTGGTTGCCTGAGACAATAAGTGGCTATTTTGAAAACTTTGGTATATCTACGAATAAGTGATTACATATTAGATGATTACATGCTTTAAAAGTACTAATTATTTCATGGCCAAAGGTATGCCTGTGGAGAAGTACTTTTCTCCAAGGACATGCGTATGTAAATGTAATCCGGGGCGATGTCAATTAATAAGTGGTTATTAATTTTTAAACAGGCTTACCTACAAGATTACCGGGTAATGAGTGTTTTTGCTGGGAAACATCGCAAACTCAAAATAATTTAGCGGAGTCGGCTGGACAGCAAATGCGATGATATCCAAGGTGAATGCTATGTTCGAAGAAGTTTCAATTCTCAGGAATGCTCATAAAATTATTTAATTAAAAATTTAATAAAAAATTTTTAATTTCTGTTCAAAATTAGGGTTTCTACATTAGGTTTCTGAAATTTGCGACATACCGTCCTAAATGTAGGTCGCAAAGGTCACACTTTGCGATAGGACAACCCTGAATGTGGTAGTCGTTATTAAATATACGGTAATATACCTTGTGAACCTGATTGAAAACAAGAAAATTTTAACATTATAAGGTAGGTACTAGAGCATTGCATGGGAACATTCATTCATAGCGCACACAATTGCACTCTCGGTGTCGTTCCCGTTTGAATCGATTTTTGTACGTTCGAATACAACCATAACTCGTTCTCGTTTGTGTTGTATGAAACGGTCAACCAAACAACTTCAGCCTTCGGGATCAAACAACGAGTCAAATTGATTTCGAAAACAGAGTGAAGGAATCGAGGAATTCGATTCTTTTTGGCCCTCATATAGTAACAACAACTTTTATATGTATTGTACGTTTGTTTAGTTGTAAAGGGTGATACGGTCAAAATTTGGTCAATATAAACTTGACGTATTTCTTTCAATTTTGCATTTAAAAAACCTGAACACCCCTCATTTTGAAGGTGTGTGTGTAGAATGTTGCTCCTATTTTGATTTTGGAATTCACTCTTCAGTTGTCAAAATGCCGTCCAAGCAAGAAGAGCAGCGTATCAAAATTTTGCTCGCGCATCGCGAAAATCCGAGCTACTCGCACGCAAAGCTGGCAAAATCGCAAAAAGTTGCCAAATCAACCGTTACAAATGTAATTAAAGTGTTTGGGGAACGTTTGTCGACAGCCAGGAAGTCTGGATCGGGGGGAAATCGAAAACCGGAAGCCGCTGAGACGACAAAGAGAGTTGCCGGTAGTTTCAAGCGAAACCCGAACCTCTCTCTCCGAGATGCCGCAAATAAGCTGGGTGTATCGTCTACAACCGTGCATCGAGCCAAAAAACGAGCCGGACTATCGACTTACAAGAAGGTAGTGACTCCAAATCGCCATGATAAACAAAATACGACGGCCAATGCGCGATCCCGGAGGCTGTACACGACGATGCTGACGAAGTTTGACGACGAAACCTACGTCAAAGCCGACTACAAGCAGCTTCCGGGACAGGAGTTTTATACGGCAAAAGGAAGGGGAAAGGTAGCATGTATTTTCAAGCACATAAAACTGTCAAAGTTCGCAAAGAAATATCTGGTTTGGCAAGCCATCTGTACCTGTGGCTTGAAAAGCAGCATTTTCATAGCTTCCGGCACTGTCAACTAAGAAATTTACGTGAAATAGTGTTTGAATAAACGTCTGCTGCCTTTCCTGAAGAAACACGGTTGTTCCGTACTGTTTTGGCCGGATTTGGCATCTTGCCATTACGGTAAAAAGGCCATGGAGTGGTACGCCGCCAACAACGTGCAGGTGGTTCCCAAGGACAAGAACCCTCCCAACACGCCAGAGCTCCGCCCAATTGAGAAATACTGGGCTATTGTCAAGCGGAACCTAAAGAAGACAAAAAAAAAACCGCTAAGGACGAGCAGCAGTTCAAGGTAAACTGGCTTTCTGCGGCGAAGAAGTTGGACAAGGTGGCTGTACAAAATCTAATGGCAGGTGTCAAGCGTGAGGCCCGGCAATTCGGATTTGGAAAAGCGAAAGCCTAACTGAATATTTTTCCTGAATTTTATACTAATTGAACTTGAAAAAGAAATTTAATTTGATTTTTTAAATAATCGATTTCACCGATTTACACGCGTTTTCCCTTGACCAAATTTTGACCGTATCACCCTTTAACATTTTTTATATCGAAATTTGACAATTTTTCTTATTCAATTCTAGTCAACCCAATTTTTTCCCAAAATTATTTACGGTAATTTGTATGCCCTGGAAGAAAACTAAATGTTCTAAATTCAAGCTGTTCTCATTGGGTGTGATTTGAACTTTCAATTGTCCTTAGCTTTTTCCCGCTAGATTTGAATTGTATACCCTCCACCATAGGATGGGGGTATATTATACCCTCCACCATTCCGTTTGTAACACATCGAAATATTGCTCTAAGACCCCAAAATATATATATATATATATATATATATATATATATATATATATATATATATATATATATATATATATATATATATATATATATATATATATATATATATATATATATATATATATATATATATATATATATATATATATATATATATATATATATATATATATATATATATATTCTGGGTCGTGGTGAAATTCTGAGTCGATCTGAGCATGTCCGTCCGTCCGTCTGTTGAAATCACGCTAACTTCCGAACGAAACAAGCTATCGACTTGAAACTTGGCACAAGTAGTTGTTATTGATGTAGGTCGGATGGTATTGAAAATGGGCCATATCGGTGCACTTTTACGTATAGCCCCCATATAAACGGACTCCCAAATTTGGCTTGCGATTGCTCTAAAAGCAAATTTCATCCGATCCGGCTGAAATTTGGTACATGGCCCCCATATAAGCCGATTCCCAGATTTGACCTCCGGAGCCTCTTAGAGGAGCAAAATTCATCCGATCCGGTTGAAATTGGGTACGTGGTGTTAGTATATGGTCTCTAACAACCATGCAAGAATTGGTCCATATCGGTCCATAATTATATATAGCCCCCATATAAACCGTTCCCCAGATTTGATCTCCGGAGCCTCTTAGAGGAGCTAAATTCATCCGATCCGCTTGAAATTTGCAACGTGGTGTTATCATATCCATATCGGTCTATAGTTATATATAGGCGATCCCCAATCACACAAAAATTGGTCCTTATCGGTTCATAATCATGGTTGCCACTCGAGCCAAAAATAATCTACCAAAATTTTATTTTTATAGAAAACATTGTCAAAATGTTATTTCTATAGTAAATTTTATTTCTATAGAAAATTTATCACAATTTTATTTCTATACAAAATTTTGTCAGAATTTTATTTCTATAGAAAATTTGGTCAAAATTTTACTTCTATAGAAAATTTTGTCAGAATTTTATTTCTATAGAAAATTTTATCCAAATTTTATTTCTATAGAAAATTTTTTCCAAATTATACTTCTATAGAAAATGTTGTCAAAATTTTATTTTGTCAAAATTTTATTCCTATAGAAACTTTAAACTTAATTATATACGTATTTAATCGGCCTTTTTTAGTTTAATATATACCACGTATGGACTATGTGGTATATATTACGATGTTAGGAAGTTTTAAGATACCTTGCCATCGGCAAGTGTTACCGCAACCCAAGTAATTCGATTGTAGATGACAGTCTTCAGTAGAAGTTTCTACGCAATCCATGGTGGAGGGTACATAAGCTTCGGCCTGGCCGAACTTACGGCTGTATATACTTGTTTTTTTTTTTTTTGAAGACGTTTAGCGGGAAAAATGCATTTAGCTTTTAGCCTTTTTTCTGGCTTTTTTCACGACCCTTTTAGCTATTTTTGGTTTTTTTATTTTAGACATGTTTCTATTGAAATATGGATAAAACAGCATTTTTATCTAAGCCTTGCTGCAAGAATAAGGTTTTCCACATATTTCAAAGTTCAATTGAAACAGTAATAATGATTCCAGCTTATGCGGGCATTTTTGCAGCAAATACACCTTGTTGTAAAGTTTTTTCCCTCATATTCATAAAAGTTATCGTAAACTTTAAATCTATTATTACCATACAAATTTGTTAGATAAACTGTCAGTAAATTATTGGGAATATTAGCATTTGACTCGTTTATCCTTTTTATGTTATTATAATATTCTAAAGTTATTACGATATTACTAAATTAAAATAGTAGATGTGAATTGCTTTGTGCACTGAAAAAATATTGTCGTGAGGCCAAAGATTTCATCTCCTTAAAATACGAGCGCGAATTTTGGTTATAATAGCATTTGTGTATTTCTCTTATAATATAAACTGTTTTCCTTATCCAAAAGCCGATAAAGTCGTTTTGTCCTTATAGTTAAGTGATTCAACTTAAAAATGGGTATCTTTTCATGAAAGAAGGCTAGGGTCAATTCTAAAAAATTCTAAAATTAATGAAATAGTCTTTAAATGTGAGGAGTTTTTGTATCTTCACCACAAACCAAAATAGCGTTCAAAAATAAAAGATGTTTTTCAACACTTTATCTTAAAAACGTTGTTGTTAAGTTGTCGTTAGCACGTTTTTAAAGCACTTTGATAGCTCATGAAGAAAAGGAAAATGTTTTTACTGGGAAATGTAAACTGTAGGTATTTTCTACAATTTAAATAAAAGTAATGTATTTCGAATTTCTCACAATTTCAAAACCAAACTAAAATTTTATTAAAAAAAATAACAAATCATTTTTTACCAAATGCAAAGCATGCTTAGATTATTAAATATTTTAAAATAACAAGTAAATAAAATAGAGGTGTTGGGAAGGTAGTTCCCACAAAAGGACTTCCAGTAAAAATTTGTGATAGTAATCAAAATGTATCGAATACGCAAACAGAGCTAATATGACTTAGATATTATTAAAGTCGCACAGAAGTGGAATTAAAATGAAAATAGTATGCATTTTAAGTGAAATAAAGCCCTTAAGTTTGTTAAATTTCAAAATAAAAAATTTGACTTTTGATACAAAAAAATTTTGCTTTTTTTAGCTATTTTTTTACCATTTTTAGCTTTTTTCAGCTATTTTTTTGGGCAAATCTAGCGGTTTTTGGTGAAACAATCCTGGCAAAGCTGTAGCGATGCAACTGGTATGTCACAAAGTGATTTTTCAACAGTTGGGATAATCTTTTGAATTTTATTTATGATCAATTTCTTGTACAGCCTAACTTGTGTGATGTTCTCTTTTAAAATGTATGGTATAATAGGGTACACTGCGCGGTAGGCATATAAGAGGAAAATTTTCAAGTGAAATAAATAAGTCGGAATGAAGGCTTATGCATTTTTATTGGATTTTATTAGATTTTAAAACGTGACTGAAATAGTTATCGGAACTTATACAAAAAACATCCTTCAGTGAACCAGCCGCTTGGCATTTCAATGCATTAATATCAGTCAACGAAGAGTCTCTAGTGTAGGACACTAACATCCCTTTGTGACGAATTATCTTGCGAAATACAAGTCGAAAACAGTGACTTTTGCATAGAACCTACCCTTGAACGTGAGAGATGCTCCCATAGTTATGGGCTTAGTTGGTTGAACAAAAAGTTTCACTTTGACTTGAGCTATTGTATGGTGTGCGTGTTTTAACTGATTCACCCCATGATGTTGTTCCCCCGATGTAACATCAGTGGCAAATGAAACTGCGTTACTAACATTTGTGGGAACCGTGATGGTGACCACTGGAATTGAAATTGCTAGTGACACGGAAACAGTATGGCCATAAGTAAACTCTTGTCCACTGGTATTGCAATGCGATTATGGTAGATATTGTGGGCACCAACGAATTGAGTTTGTTGCTGAACGGATTATAAGCCCATTGCTGTGGATGATGTAAAAGATTGCGTAACACCGGAATTACATGTTTGTTAGATGGGCGTGGCAAATCCATCCATTTGGGCGTATCCATGTGGAAAAGCTGAAGAAGACGACAATGTAACATACCACATGCTGTAAAAGCTGTTGCAGAATGTGGTAAGACATTAGGAGTAGAACGTCTGGGATTTTATTCTTAACAATTATTAGAGTCCAGTGCTGTGTGCGATTTGGTGGCAAAACAATCTAAAAACTGGTAGAAAAAAAAATTATCATGAATGCGTGTGCGTAAACAATCGAATCACTAGCTGCTGCGGATGTATTTGTAATCATTTTGTGACATTTGGCGATGTTGTCAATTAAATTTCGTAGTAATAAACGCGGAATAGTTCCAAAATGGCTATTTCTTCCTTCGAAATCTATTGTCAACACTTTCATTTTTCAACGCGAAAGTATGTGGTTTTAAATTAGACGGGTCAATATTTGCTTAGTGTCGTTGCAACCCTTGCAATTCTCCCATCGGACAATCGCCATCTTAATAGCCTTCTCACGCTGTATGAGCTTGCAGGTAGCCCGAGGCATACCAATAGATTATAGTTCCCCTGGAATATGGAATATCAGCTTCGAAGTTCCCTGGTATGTTCTTGTGGCCAGGCACCCATATTTGGTGAATACTGTACTGCTCAGTCTCGTCCAGATATTTGCGGTAATTTATGTATCGAGATAAGGAAGACAGAGTTCCACTATTTAATTGCAGGTTGACTGTCTGCAGAAATCTACATAACGTTTATTCCCGGAGGTATGTGTGCAACACGCCTTACTGTTAGGAATTATAGTTTGAAACTTCTTGTTGAAGAGCGGTTTGGCACTTTTGGCATTATGTTTTGAACACCGAACTGTGACCGTGCCTTTTTCCGACTACAACGATAGCTCGCGCAACCGAACAGCCTATGTAACAGTTTACTGTTTGGCCAATATGCATTAGCGTAGCTAGACAATTTTCCTAGGGGGGGCTATGGCCCCCCTAGCCGAAAATTAATGGACTGAAGTTATAGGTTCAATGAATGTTTTATTTTATGAAAATCAGACTTCAGCTTAACTAGACAATATATAATAAAGCAACTAAAAGTAGTTCCAAGCAAAAAATGGGAGTTGTTATAAAGGCACAACATTAAAAACACTTCCAAAAATGCCCTCACAAAGAATTATGAGTTATTAATTATTTTAACTACACAGGAAGTTTTTAATTCAATTTTTATAACTCGTTTTTTTATATTTTTAATGGGTATTTTTTTTTTTTTTGTTTTAAATAGGATAAAGAAGTAAGAATTAATACAATGATACAAATTCCATTCTAGAAAAATTGCGAATTTTTGAAAATATTGCCGGTCAAAAGTTCCATTCCCATTATTTATTTGGAAAAATATCACAAAATTTTGTAATTCACACTAAATTCGGATCACACCTTAAGAAGTGATGCAAATTCAGTGCAACAGTTGTTGAAATAGTGGGCATCCGTCCTATGACCACTTCCGAAAACAAAAAGAACAGTTTCTATACTTTTTTGGCGATTCTGTTTTTGCAGCGTTATTAAGATATTCATTTATGAAAGAATAGTTTTAATATAAATTACTATTTTTTAAATTACTATTTTTATTTAACTCTGACTAAACAAAATAATAAAGGTGCTTTAGTTATTAAACTAAACATAAATTTAGGAACTTAAGTGATAAGATCATCCACTTATATAAAAATAAAAGTACGAGGGTGGTTCGGAAACTTCTTAGCCTATTAGATATTGTTCAACCGTCGAACTGAACGGACGTGTTTTCTAATAGCGGAGTATTTCATCGTAATAAGTACTAATTACGAATTTCACGTGTGGTGGAAATAATAAGCACGTTGTCGGCTAAGCAATGCGATTCCTTAAAATGGACTCAAGGAATTCTTGAAGCTGGAAAAAGGGAACGATCACCGGATGAGCTGCCATCCTCTAAACGGGATCAAAGATCGTTTGCCTCAGTTGCAAAAGACAGCCTAGTGAAGGCTATCATTAATAAAGGAGCATTGGACGGAATGATTCCAAGGCAAAAATGGGGGAAATTGAGAACACGATGTATGGTGTCTACTCAGAGGTGCGAAAAAAGTTTCCCGGACCAAGTCCTCGACGGCAAGATGCTGGATGGTATCAAGGACGATATAAGTTAATAGCTTTTGCGGACCAGAGGTCTATGGATTGCTTTAAAGCTGCATTGATGCTAATTGGTGAAGTTTGGGAAGGAGGCGCCTTGGAGTTAGTCGATAAAAAAAGGCATACCGGCTAAACCTTCATTGAGCAATGCAGACACTGTCGTAGCCAGTCTAGAGATATCCAAATGCAAATATTGGGTATCTTCGGTCTACATGGGACATGATAGGGAGATGCCACCATGTGCCGTTAAGACCTTAGTTGAGGAGTCACTAAAAACAAAGACAAAATTCATTATGGGATGCGATGCAAATGCACATCATAGTATTTGGGGAAGTAGTGATACTAATGCAGAGGGAGAGTCGCTAATAGAGTTTATTTTTCGTACTAAGCTGGTAGTTTGCAATAAGGGAGATGCACCAACCTTCGTCACCAGAAACAGGCAAGAGGTTTTGGACGTCACGTTGACCTCTCCGGAACTGAATGACAAGATATCTGAGTGGCAAGTTTTGAGGGAACATAGCTTCTCAGATCATCGCTACATCAGTTTCAGATTAGATTCGTACTTCAAAGACCATATTTCCGCCAAATGTTAGGAAAGCTGATTGGAATAGGTATAGGGAATCGTTCAATTTGATGATACCGGAAATGCCAGAGACAAATATGAGCACTGTGCAAGATATCGACCACGCAGTGGAGCGGATTACTAAGGCCTTCAACATGTCATTGAAAGCTGCATGCCCTAGAGGAAAGCCAAGGGGAAAAAATCGGCCGCCATGGTGGACTACGGAGTTAAGTAATATGAGGAAATCCTGCAGGAAGCTCTTTAACAAAACAAAGTTTACAAGAGCTCCGGAGGATTGGGACACTTACAAGATGAATCTGAGAGCATATAAACGAGAACTGAGAAGGTCTCAACAAAACTCTTGGGATGATTACTGTAGTATTGAGAATACGTCAGAGGCTTCAGACTACGGAAGATACTAGCATCCACTAACACCGCTCCAGGTTTCATTAAAACATCGGAGGGAAATTGGACAACGTCCAGTGAGGAGACGTTGGAGGTACTTTTGGACACACACTTTTCTGGAAATCAGACGGTTGAACCATGTTCTGGCGGTGTAACAGAAGCTCAGCGGTCATTTCCTATCGAGGAAATTGTGTCGGAATCTAGAATAAAATGGGCTTTAAATAGCTTTGGACCATTCAAATCCCCCGGACCAGATGGAATTACTCCGGCGGAATTACAAGCAGTGGCTGAAAGAATTATCCCCTGGTTGACGGTGATATATAAACGTTGTGTAAACTTAGCATATATTCCAGAAAAGTGGAGAGAAACAAAAGTCGTCTTCATACCTAAAGCGGGAAAAGCCTCTCACTCTAGTGCGAAGGATTTCCGACCAATCAGCTTATCCTCATTCCTACTTAAGACCCTGGAGAGGATGATAGACATGTATCTTAGAACTAGCGTGGATTCAAGTTTGCTCTCGAAACGAAAGCATGCATACTCGAAGGGCAGGTCTACTGAGACCGCATTGCATGAACTAGTCAGCTTTATTGAAAGCTCACTATCTGTCAAAGAATACACAATTGTGGCGTTTCTAGACATCGAAGGGGCGTTCAATAATGTCCATCCGAGCTCGGTATTAAATGGATTGACAACTCTGAATGTTGATCCAGGTATACTTAGGCTGTTAGACGAACTTCTAATAAAGAGACGTATTTCAGCCACACTAGGACAAGCAAACATACAAAGGTATGTGAACAGAGGCACTCCCCAAGGAGGAGTTCTATCACCTCTTCTTTGGAATGTTGCTATAAACAACCTGCTGGTTTCCCTAGAAAAAGAAAGGATAAAAGTGGTGGCATACGCAGATGATGTGGCGCTAGCAGTCAGGGGAAAATTTCCATCCACAATCAGAGATATTATACGAATGACTGAGAAATGGGCGAAAGAAGTTGAATTTTAGGCTTAATATTGAAGAAAGGGCGAGAAAAGCCACGGTAGCTTTGTACTCGTGCAAAAAGGCAATAGGGAAAAAGTGGGGACTAAAACCAAAAATTGTGCATTGGCTATACACGGCAGTGGTTAGACCTATAATGCTATATGGTTGTTGTAACAGTTTATTGTGATCTCATCCATTTCATGTTATACGCTTGGTACATCAGCTTGTTGGCAGATCAAGGAACTCTGCGACTAAGATGGGGTGTGTCCAGAGTGATCTGGTGGTAAGTCGGGTTGGTTTGGCTGGGCAAGAGAAAAGATGACGCGTGTCGTGTGGCCCTTGGTTGCAAATTGGACAAACGTCAGCTACCCTGCTATCAATCACCGATAAGTAGGAATTGAGGCGGCTGCACTTGCCTGATCTTAATTGGGCCAAAACTACCCTAGTCTGCCGTGGGAGGTCTCTTTCCTCCTATATGGTGTTGTAGTCTGGTGGCCGGCACTTCAGAAATCGACTGGTTTAGATAAAGTTCAGCGTATGGCGTGCTTATGTATCTCAGGCGCATTTAGTAAGACAGGAACAGACTCCCTTAATGTCATGCTGCATCTATTGCCTTTAGACATTTTAGCCAAACAGTCAGCTGCAACAATGGCTGTGCCGTTGCGCGAGTTATCGCTGTGGTCGGAAAAAATGTACGGTCACAGTTCGGTCCTCAAAGTAATACCAGATGTGCCTAACGTAGTGGATTACACCCTGGCAAAACCACTTTTCGACAAAAAGTTTGAAACTCTAATTCCCAACAGTGAGGCGTGGTGTTCACAGACCCCGGAGAATAAAAGATATATAGATTTCTATACTGATGGCTCCAAATTAAATGGACAAGTGGGGTTCGGAGTATATTCTAAAGATCTGGAAATTCGAATAGCGAAAATATTACATAATCACTGTAGTGTTTTTCAGGCTGAAATATTGGCAATAAGAGAGGTGGTGAATTGGCTGAGAAGTAATGTTCCAACAAATATTGGAATTAATATATACTCAGACGTCAACCTGCAATAAAATCCTTGGACTCTATGTTCCTTAACTCGAAAACGGCCATAGACTGCCGCAAATCTCTCAAAGAGATGGCTGAGCAGTACAATATTCACCTAATATGGGTGCCTGGCCATAGAAACATACCGGGGAACTGCGAAGCAGATGTGTTAGCAAGGCTAGGAACTACCTTACATATTCCAGGGGAACTAGAATCTGTTGGTATGCCTCTGGCCACCTGCAAGCTCTTACTGCGTGAGAAGGCTGTTATGATGGCCAATATTCGATGGGAGAATTGCAAGGGTTGTAACGACACCAAACAAATATGGCCCCATTTAAACTTAAACCGCACACTAGATATGCTAGTGTTCTCAAGACACTCAAGACAGCGCTCCTGATATCTGCTATAACGGGTCGAGGCATCTTCCTGTCATGTCCCACGTAGACTGAAGTTACCCAATATTTGCAGTTGGCTATATCTAGACTGACTACGACAGTCTCTGCATTGTTCAATGAAGGAAGCAGAAATAAGTTTAATTCGTTTTTGGTAATTTACATGCTCGATTTATATCTTTACAGTTATAGTGCAACAGTTTAAAACACGGATTTCTTCGATCTTGTTCTTATTCATGAATAAGACCACATCTATGTCCCCTTTCAAAAGGAGTTTTAGTCGCAACAACCCTCAGTTCAACTTTTGTGAGTTTTTAAGCTGTAAAAACTTCCTGCATACGACGTTCTTCCAAGTCTGCAGTTTTGATGTCTCCTTGGACTTCGCAAGACGATATGTTAACTTCCTACTCAGATAGGCTACATTTAAATTTTAAATTTTGACCCTCCGAAGCACAATCATTGAGTACCCTGACAAAATCAAATATTATAGAAAGTCTAATTACTTACCTAAAGGGTATGACATTCTCTTTTCTCTTTCTATGCGATATCCTGGAGTCGTGGAGGTACATTGGTTTTGAGTCCCAGATGCATTTGATGGTATATTATGATTTTCAACTGGTTTATTATTGGAACCACCATGACGTGCTAAAAATTCATCTAAAATTCGTTCAGCTTCACGGATAGAGGAGGAAGTTGATGAGCTTGATCCAGTTGATTTTTCTCCATAACTAAGAGAGCTTCTCGGTGGCTTAGGAGGAGGATTTTTTGAAACGCATGCAGTATAACTAATATTTTTACTACGAAGACGTTTTTGCAGTAAGCGACCCCCTGATTTGTGGCGCATACTGTGTTTATAATTATTGCTATCTTGCGTTTCTTCCTCTGATAAATCTTTTAAAAGCGGGGCACTAGGTAAGTGTGGTTCCATAGGGAGTGAGTGAAAAGTTTTATTTCGTTGCAATTTAATTTTCTGTGACTCATTGCCGTTGTTTTCAAGCGTAATATTTTTCTTACTATTCTTTTGCAACAAGCGTTTGTTAACTTTGACCTCCGATATGACGCAATTATCTCGTAGCTCCTGTATTATATGAATGAGTGGATCATTCTCATGACTAGCTTCAAGTCGACTTATTGCAGTAATTTGCCCACATTTTAAAGATTGTGATTTTGTTTTTGTGTCACACCGAAGAAGTGACGGCTCTTTGACATTATTATTTGAGAGCTTGTTTGTCTGTCTCTTGCTTTTTTCATTCTCAGCCTATAAGAAAATATTTATTTGTTAGAATTTCAACTAAAAGTCGTATATTCGACACATACCCAATATCGTGAATGGCGCATCATTTTGGGGTTGCGCATTGAAAATCCCTTGTTGCATGCACTGCCATCTCCACTATCACTGGCAAAGCAGTAACAGAATCCATCTTTACAGGGTTTACATTTCTTCTCATGTGCCTTGTTGCAAAGATTTTGATTTATCGGGTCTATTTCGCTGTGATCATGAATTTTGTCTTTCTTCTCACGGCTGTGAGTAGAAAGACGTCGAATGCGGCGTGATCGAAACTCATCCATACATTCTTGTAGGCTAAACGACGTACTGGTTTCCCCACTAGTGGTGAATTCCCCATCAACATCTGTGTTAGCTGACGTATTATTTAGTAGTGGACTAAAATGCGAAGTAGCAATGTTTTCCACCTCTCTACCATCTTTATGCTGATGCTGAAAATCCTTATATGCTCGTTGAGTTTTTCTATTTCTTGTGTTGGTCATCATCGTCCGTTAAATCTACAAGACAAAATTAATATTTGGAAAACAAATGTAGGAGGATATTGCAGAGTATAGATATATTAACGGGTTTTCGATAGAATTACCACGTGAGTCAGCTGCACAAATACATACATATACATTTCTTTGACTGACAGCATGTGGAACCACTTGTAGTAAATATTGTGAGGGCTAAAATTCTCGGAAATATATTAGTATTACAACTACAGACATTATACAGACATTGACATCGTTTTGTTCAGAAGTTTTTGATAAGTTTTAAAAACTAACAGTCTGGTAATACCCAGCTCGCTCATTTTTAAGGATTTTTCTGATGCAAAAAATTGGAACTCATTGTATGACCGCAAAATTTACATTGGCCAATCGTAAGAGATTTTATTGTTTCCAGAGTAAAATTTTAGAAATATTCTGTTCGAATATACTTGCAAATCTGTAGCACCACTGTGTTTTTGTTACATAGCGGGTGCGTACTTAAATGGTAGCATCGCGAAACGCCATAAATTGGTCGTTTGGCAAATGGAAAGTATAACATACGCCACTGCCAGAGATAGACGTGTTAAACTTTAGCTCCGTGTTTTGTTTTTTCTTTTCAAAACGTTTGAAAAATGCTAAATTTCAACAATTTTTCAAACATTTTTTCAAAGCATTAAGTCAAAGCCAAAATTCTATGAATTTTGTATAATTTATTCATTTTCGTCAAAATAAAATATATAATAATACACTACAATACTAATTGAAAAATAAATATCTTATTAAACATATCAACAAATAAGAACAAAACAACAAAACTTTAAATATCTTAAACATTATTTGTAAACACTTTTGCATAAATAGTTCGATTTCCTTCCTGTTTGTGTCATAAACTGCATTGAAATTAATATGCGGGCAATTTGAAATTAGGAACGTACTGGACCGCGTGTTAGCATAGATTTCCAGCAGAAGGAATTCACATAATATCCATTTTAAGCTGATAATAGGATGTAAATTAAAACTGACGATGTGATGCACATTTTCATCCAGAAGTTAATGATATGGAATAATATCAAGTTTTTAACAATTTTAATTGGTTGCACTTTGAAATGTTTCTGGAAACTTTTTCTTGTCGATAAGCCACTCATTTTTCATTGGTCAGCTTCTTAATGTTTGCAAGAATGCAGCATCCAAAGATTTTAGTTTTCTACAAAAAGATTTAAATTTAGTGACTTCTCTAAAGTGTTGATTTAATTTTTCATATTGACTTGCCAATTATTATAAACTATTTGAAGCAACATTTTTCCATCGGTCAGCTTTTTAATATTTTCAAGAACGTAGAATCCATATTAGTTTTCTGCAAAGAGATATACATTTATTGGCTTCCTTAAAGCTTATTTCATTTTTTATTTTAAATTACCTATTATTATAAACTATTTGGAGCAAATTCAGTTATTTGTCCAAAATTTTCCAATTTTTTTATTTCTTCCAATTGACCACGATCTTCGTTGCACAAATAAGTATTTAAACCCACATAGTTTTTTCGTTGCATTTTTGGGGTAGTGTTTTGTCAAAGTTTTCTCATATTATCTTCAACACCTTTTCAAAGATTTCGTCAACATTTTGGCAAATTGGAAGTAATTCGCAAACAATTTGAATATGTATTGAAGATGAGCTGTTTCAAGTCAAGTTGAATTTATCTTGAAAATTATATTTAACCTCAAATTGAAAATTTGTTGCATTTGAAAAACGCTCAACCTGTGTTTATTGGGACTTAAAACAAAACCACACACAATTTTTGGCAATAATATTTAAAACCTTATACACATATTATTGCCGATCAAATAACAACACAAAACATCAAAAGAATTAGATATTTTGCGAAAACAAATACTTTCATATTTCCTTGTTCTTAAACAAGGTAAACAGAAGCAAAAACAAAGCTACATATACAACTACATCTACAAAATATCTCAGACATACAATAACAAAATGTCGAGCCAAGAATTGAGTGAAGAGCAGCATGAGAAGTTTCTAGCTGAGATAATACAAAGCAACAAACTTTTGGAAGAAGAGATCATGGAGAAGTTAACGGGATCTGCGAAACGAGAGAGAGAAGAGAGTTCTGTCACTGAAAACCATACAGAAAACCCTCGGCATGGGAGTAAAGCAGACCCATCACACATATTACATAAGAACTGTTGGTGACCCAGATGATATGAATGAAAAATTTGTTAATTTACCTTTTACAATACGATCAAGTAACCACCCACTAAATAATCTACCAGCTTTGCAAATGGAACATGTTTTCCACCATGTTCTTGTTTCGAATTTAAATGTGTGAACTCTGCTGATGTCTTGGAAATTGTCTCTATATTAAATCTGACGCTGTTGGTTTGGATAAAATTTACCCTAAATTCATAAAAAATCATTTACCCTAAATTCAAATTTGTTTCTGAATTTCACACACCTATTCAATTCCATTATAATAATATAATATATTATATAATAAAATTAATACCCATCTCTAAACCGGGTACAAATAATGATTACAGGTCTAGTCATAAGCGTAGGAAGGCCTCTGGGGAGGGGGCTTAGACCCCCCCAGAAAAATTTTAGCCCCCCCAGAATTTGAAAACCTATTTACGATTTTACATTTTTATAAAAATTAAACAAGTATATACTCGTACAACGCACAAAGTTCCACTAAAGAAGTCTGATATTTATGAAATAAAGCTGTGGTTGAATATATGATTTAGTTGAATAAAAAATAGTAATTGATATTAAAACTATTCTTTCATAAATTAATATTTTAATAATGCTGCAAAAAAGCGTCGCCAAAAAAGAAGTGAAAATGTTGTTTTTGGGTCTGGAAGTGGTACAAAATTGGCGGAGAAGCGATGAATGTAATATGAACTTGTCATAGAATGAATGTCCACCGTTTCAACAACCGCTGCAATGAATTTGCATCACTTCTTAAGGTGTGATCCGAATTCAGTGTTTTGAATGTGAATTAAAAATTTTGTGATATTTTCTTCCCAAATAAATAATTTTTATACTTTTTATGATTTTTAATGCATTCTAACGCTTGTTTGAAACGTTTTTTCAAATATTATCGATTTTTCTATAATGGATTTAGCATTTTTGTGGCAAAAGTTGAATTATTTGTACCATTTTATTTATTCTTACTCTTTTTTTAACTATTTAAAAAAAGAAAACAAAAAATTACGCATTAAAATATAAAAAAATGAAGTAAAAAACTTCCTGTGTAGTTAAAATAGTTAACTTCTTTGTGAAGACATTTTTGGAAGTGCTTAAAAGTTGTGCCTTTAGAACAACTCCCAATTTTTTGCTGGGAAAAGTGTGGAACTACCCTACGGGAAATGGATCAACCACAGAACTGGTACAGGACTAGTCCCTGGTTTGTCATTGAAGGATTAAACTTACATTTTAAGACGCGTCTTGGACTCATCCCAAAGGACACGTCCTGGGACAATTTAGCAGGAGCAACCCATAAACAGGTCCTCAGGAACCAGTCTTGGACAAACTCTTAGAAATCTCTTTCAACTTGGGCTCCTAATCGAACACGAAATAAAAAACAACTTGAAATATGTCGAACAAAAGGTTATTCTGATAATTTTATTTCACTAAATGTGAAAATTGCATCTAACTGGAGCACAGGTATCAGTTCTGTGATAGGTCCGTCAGTGGCAATTTGTACCAATTTCCCGTAGGGTACTTTTAGTTGATTGATTATAAATTGATTGTCGAGCTATCTTAATGTCTATTTTTTATTTAATTTTATGAAATAAAACATTAGTTTAACCTATAACTTCAGTCTATAAAGTTTTAGCTAGGGGGGCTATAGCCCCCCCTAGAAAAATTGTCTAGCTACGCTAATGGGTCTAGTGCAATATTGCCATTCTTGTCAAAAGCTTTTAAGCGTCTCATACATAAAAAAATCTGTGAGTATCGGGATCAAAATAAACTATTAAATGTACGTTAATCTGGTTTCCGACCTAAACATAGTTGTGTGACAGCCTTGGTCGAAGTGGCGGAAAATATTAGATCTATTATTGACGAGGGATCATTGGCATTACTGGTACTTTTAGACCATTCAAAGGCTTTTGATTTCGTAAATCATGACATCCTTTGTATAAAACTTATAAATCTTTTTAACTTTTCTCGCAATTTCACATTTATGCTGATGTTGTACAAGTTTATTTGAACTGCAAAAAATCAAGTCTGAAAGATAGAGTGGATAAGCTTAACAAAGACTTGGAAGCTATTAATATTTGGGCAACTGCAAATCAAATATATATATATATAAACCCCAAAAAATCCAATTTTATTGTACTGAACGGGCGAACAAGCGATATTGATTTCAGAAAACTTCAAGAAAAAATCGGAAGGCAAATTATTGTACTGGTATCAAAAGCTAAAAACTTGGAAATCATCTTTAATAAAACCCTGACATGGAGTGACCAGGTTGTAGCAACTACTGGTAAAGTTTTTGGGATGCTCAGAACTTTATATAAGACTCAAAATTTCACTCCTCTATATATTCGAAGCCTACTTGCTAAATCTTATCTGATGCCAGTGCTATTGTACGAAGTGAATTATTTTCTAAATGCGACGCTAGAAGTAAACACCGTCTCAAAGTCGCATATAAAGCAATGCTTAGATACGTTTACAAGAATCTGAATACCTCTACAGCAAACTGAAATTTGGAAGAACTTATTGACGTTTACTGATTATTCTTATGCGACATGAACTTCTGGTCCCTGAGTCGCAATTTTTCTTCAACACATCCCGTCTATGGAACTCTTCCTGCACAAATACAAAACCTAAGCAACGCAATTCAGTTCAAAACAGCCCTTATTAAGCATTGTTTAAACGCCGAAAAATTCAATTTATTTTCTTATTTTATTTGTTCGTTATATTTCATTACATTTTATTATGTTTAAATTATTGTTTATCGCAATTTTTATTGTTAAATTATTTTCGCTTTAATTTTTTTATTAAGTTTTGTATATCTAATTAATGTTTTTAATCCTTTTTTTCGTCTTATGATGTTCTAAATATTTTGTTTAATCATCTTGAATCACATACTGTACTTATGAGATTATAATCTTTTGTATGTGGAACTATAAATAAACAAACTTGAAATTAATTTGATTAAAGAATCAAGAGATGCTGATAAAAGGAGAATGAGACAACTAGCATTTGAACCCAGCAAAAAAATTTGGAAGTACTTCTAAAGGCACAACTTTAAAAGCACTTCCAAAAATGTCCTTCCAGATATGTTCTTTATTTTAACTACTCAGGAAGTTATTTTAATTCAATTTTTTGTAGCTCGCTTTTTTCATACTTTTAAAGGGCAATTTTAACATTTTTTGTTTCAAATATGTTAAAAACATGGCAAGGATTAATAAAATGGTATAAATTATTTAAATTTTGTCGAAAAAAAATTCTAAATTCATTCTAGAAAAATTGAGAAATTTTGAAAATATTTGAGATCAAGGGTTTCAGACAAGCGCTAGATTGCATTAAAAATCATAAAAAAAATTATAAAAATCAATTATTTGTCAAAATACCACAAAATTGTTTAATTCACACCCAAAACACTGAATTCGGGTCACATCTAAAGAAGTGGTGCATATTCAGTGCAATGGTTGTTGAAATGGTCCTATGACAAGCCCATTTTAAATTCATCGCTTCTGCGCCAATTTTTCAGCACTTTCGGATCCAAAAGAACATTTTCACTACTTTTTTGGCGACGCTTTTTTTGCTGGGAAGCAATGACTCACCTATGGAAGAACTCAATCAAACCTCATTGGAGTATATAATGAAGAACAGTCATTGTTCGAACGAAATTTCCTCAAAGCGATCGCCGATTCTATCCTATTAACGTAAATTTCGTATTAAGGATCTCATACGATAGACGCATGGTCCAGGATAGGTCAAACTAGAGCAGTAAAAAGTCTCTTGGCAACATATGGCTCCGAAAACTCGTAGCCCAACGCTTAATGAATCCTAGAACGCCAGATGGCTTATTCCCAAGGCATACAAAAAACTTATCACAGATATTTTTTCAATTAAACACTTTATTGAATTTAGAAACGAATTCAATTAATATGTTATCTAATTCAATTAACTATTTAATCAAATCCGAATAAAATCCAATTAATAAATTATTGATATTTACGTTTACGTTTCCAATTAAAATATTAATTGATTCAATCAATTTGTTAATTAATTCTGAAATAATTTTCCAATTAAACATGTGATTGATTCAATCACCTTTGTGACTGACATTGAAAAGAGTAAAAAGAGAAAAGAGAATGTGTATTTTTTCAACAACACGTGATGGAGAGATCAATCTGATTTTTGTTTTTCGCGTAAATTGAAAAACATGATTTGCGACATTCTGTGTTCTGCGTTCGAAATGTGTGCATATATATTTTGAATACAATAACAAGTCAAACAAAAGGGTTGAAAAAATAATAAAGCGTGCAACTGTTAAGAGCGAGTCTGATTTCGAAAATCCTTTTCTGTATTGTGATCAAATTTAAAATAAAACAAGTCATTGGCATAAAAGTTGACGGCCAGTTCTCAAGTGGCGTGATTCTTTGACCCATTAAATTTTCGACACGAACATAGTTTAGAAAAATATTCCATACAAGGCCACATAAAATTTAAATGTCATACATATAAAGTCAATGAAAACGACTTTCATTTCACTATACTGATTTATTGAGTAACACGATGTTATTGTTACAGGGAGTACACTTTTCCCCGCCCATGACCCCGTTGTGGGTACGCCTATGGTAATGTCAGTACTCGTTGTTATACATTACCACTTCGATAGCACCTATGTTGTCCTACATCTCCCTACCAACTGTCCTCTCTCCAATTAAAAGAGTTTAGGGTTTCATATTCAATCTCTTATTATTAAAACAAATTCATTTATATAATTACAAGAGGGGAGAATCTTAAAACTTTGTTGTAATTGTACTTACAAATACTCTTAAGATAAATTAAGCTAATAATGCTTTACAAAATTGATCAGATTTTGGTTATAGACGAAACAGCTGATTTTGTATGTTGATTGAAGAAGAACAGCATAAATGGTTATAGTTGTTGATCTCGGGATAATCTTGAACCATACATTTCAAGGTTGTAAGGCGCGTGTTTAGCGATATAGTTCATACATATAATTTTCTTTATATTGCAGGAAAATTTGTATTTACTTATTCTCTTCCATCGCGCAGATACATGGTATTGTTGTTTTTGTTTTTTTTTTTTTTTTTTTTTTGACATTACTTCTTTTAATTTTGTTGCTCACTTGTTAGCAATATTCTAGTATATATCAATAATAGTTATTTAGCTTATATTTATTAATTTTGTTTTTTTTTTTCTTCTAGTCCAGATTTGCACATTATACCATTTCTTTCGTGAATTAGCATTAACAAATTACACAATATGGTTATTAAGATTTACATCGTCGTATGAACAAATAATATTTACATTTTTGTTCTTTTACTGTCCACCAAAAACAATAGAAAAGGAAGATTGGAAAATGGGCGACGTCATACCAAAAGTTGCATTTACGGTGTTCGATACATACACGTTCGTTCATTTTTAATTTGCAATATTTTTTGTTAAAAACTCACAAATGATGTTAAATTTTGTGTAAATAATAATGAGAAACTTTTGACCGATTGTTCTACGTCATTCCCTGATATAAATTTCTTTTTATTCTTAGTTTAATTTGTGGAACAAAAAATCATAAACGACACGTTTGCATCGAACGCCGTCAATGGTTTGATACCCTCTGCTGCCATTTCCCATCTTCATCTTCCATTGTTTTTGCTGTCCACGAAGACACAAATGGTTCTATTGACACCTCAATTTGTTTTATGGAAGTTATGCCGTTCTTGGGGGTTTTTGAGAAACTGGATGGAAACAAAGTGGTATTTTCTGATTACGTATCATTTTCATTTCGTTCTTGTAAATATATTTTTTTTATAAATTCGGCAAGCGAAAAATCAAATATATTGTTTCAACCATTTAGAAGTCACTTTATGTGAATATTTAATTTAATTCAACTAAGATTTTCTGATCACACCACATTGTAAAAATAATATTGTTTTTGGATCGCGAAGATTTTCTTTATGTTGGTAAAGTAAAACGGAAATCACGATCGTTTTCTTTAAATTTATTTTCAGACTTGATTTATTTTGTTTCTTGTTCGATCTTTTTCAGTTTAAATAAAATTCTTTATTTTGCCAAGCTTGAGATCTATTTGTTTTTGTTATTTTAAATTCATCCGTCCTAATATTTCGCAATTTTCGTTGAATTGCTTCATCAGAGGTGTATGATCTATAAACATTTTTTACATTTATTATAATATTAATTAATTAATTATGTTAACTTAAACAATTAATACAAATTTTAAATACATAGAACAATTACAAAAACATCTTATTCTAAACATCATCTACCAGGCTAACATAAATGTTAAGCTGTAACTATTATCTCCAACTTACATATAAATCAATCACTATACACAAAAATTCTTATTAGAGCATCACTGCTCTCGTCAACTTTCGCTATTGCACTGTTGGCTGAACTGTTGTTGGACGAAGAACATTTCGAACACATCATTTATGTTAGCCTGGTAGATGATGCTTAGAATAAGATGTTTTTGTAATTGTTATATGTATTTAAAATTTGTATTAATTGTTTAATTTAAGTTAACATAATTAATTAATTAATATTATAATAAATGTAAAAAATGTTTATAGATCATACACCTCTGATGAAGCAATTCAACGAAAATTGCGAAATATTAGGACGGATGAATTAAAAATAATAAAAACAAATAGATCTCAAGCTTGGCAAAATAAAGAATTTTATTTATTTTCAGATTTCATCACGTTGACTGAAATAAATTGAAACGATTCAACAACGTGGTTGTAATTGCATAACTTTTTTTCGATCTTGTGTTATATTTCACGCGACTCCGCTTTGCTTCACGACTTTTGTTTTCAACTTTGCCTACGTGACTGACTGCTCCCCGCGTATGTCGACGATCAAACCTTAATATACCATCCCTCATAACCCAAATGTTTGCCAGAATTAATTTACAGTGGGATTTTTTAAAATCACCTATGCCATGTACAATTCAGAAGTAACCCGCTTGTTCGGCAAATAGCTATTGTCGCTTTTTCCCTGCTTATATAAGCACTCCACATGAGCAGGCGGTTATTTTGGTATAGAATAATGATTTCAAAAAGTACTAAAGACCCCTTTTCTAAATGCATATAATGCACCATTTCGTTTCACCCAATTCAGCACCATAAAGTAATATATTAAATAGTCGATAAACTATATTGGGCATTACCAGTTGAGGATGAAATCGATAAGAGAGACTCTGTTAATCTCACAGAAAACATGAGAGAGAAATTAAAAAAGTGATCATTTAATTTCGGTATTTAAAAGTAATGTACGAAATAGTCTGCCGAGCAAAATTAAAGAAAACACAAAAGTAATTATGTTAATTTGGTTTTGGTGCTTACGCGTAATGCATAGAAAGATATTATGCTTGTCCTCATCGTAAAGAGATGTTGAAAGAACAAAAACAAAAAAACGAAGTCCCGCTAGAACACGTTACAAGTCAAATGATTTGTTCAGTTGTTCTCTTAGTTTCAATGCGTGAGTGCTTATGGTGATTCAAAAGGAAAGAAATTCAAAAATGTAAGTTAAAAAATTAATTACAATTCTATTACATATCAGTTGTATTTATGTATTACATATTTATATTCTAATTTCAGAAGCGGCGTCTCCATTTCCTAGCAGCAATGGACCTCCAGAACAACAATTACGCGAGGCAATGCAGCGGAAAGAGAAGGGCCAATTTAATAGTAAAACCATCTTTACACCAACATTAACATTTTTTCTTTTTGTTTGTATAATCTTGACTTAATTTTGTTATTTATATATTAAAAAACTATTTAATAAAAAAGCCTTGATTAAAAACAATAAAATTAATTTTCAGAATAAACCAGCAAATGGGGTATAGATTTAAAGTGCTTATTTGGCTACCACATATTCACCACCCTTTTCTGTGAGTAACTTTCAGCTACCAAATGGGGGGTTATCGATAATGCAGAGAATAGTCTATTGGTTATTTTGAGCGACATCTCCTTGTTAAATTCCCCGCTCAAATACAAGGACGGGAGTCAGGATTATAAGTAGGGGTGTTTACGAATAGGTAGCCATATAAGTAAGCATTCACTACTTACCCGAACAAGCGGGAATGTTTGCAGAAAATCCCCAACACAACAACAAATGGCCATGCGGTAAAGGAATGCATTTGGAATTATGGAACACAATCTACATTTATTGAAGGTAAGCAAATGTGAATACAGTTTTCCATTGAAGCCTGTTTATATTAAAGGGACTAAAATAATATATATATATATATATATATATATATATATATATATATATATATATATATATATATATATATATATATATATATATATATATATATATATATATATATATATATATATATATATATATATATATATATATATATATATATATATATATATATATATATATATATATATATATATATATATATATATATATATATATATATATATATATATATATATATATATATATATATATATATATATATATATATATATATATATATATATATATATATATATATATATATATATATATATATATATATATATATATATATATATATATATATATATATATATATATATATATATATATATATATATATATATATATATATATATATATATATATATATATATATATATATATATATATATATATATATATATATATATATATATATATATATATATATATATATATATATATTTTATTACGAACGGTCCTACCGCATACTTTCCCGCCCCTTCCGTGAGGGCCTCGTCCCCATGACGTAGGGACAGCGTACACTCCAAGATACGCTGCGGGGAGGAGGCAGAGGGATTTAACCAGCTACAGAGAAGGCCTCATCAGCCGGATAAATTACAAAACAACACAAAATATTAGTTTATTCAATAAAACAAATGTATTACGAGGGCGGTTCGGAAACTTCTTAGCCTATCAATGGAAGAGAATAGTTCGTTTTTCAATAATATTTTTATTTTTCAATATAATCTCCTGAAACTTCAATACACTTAGTCCAACGCTTTTCTAGCTTTTCTATCCCTTGATTAAAATAGTTTTCCTCAAGGTCTTCAAAATAGTAGTTTACAACTGTAATTGCATCTTCATTTGAAGCTGGTGCGTTGTCTTGATGAAAATTTATTTTTTTGTGTTGTAAGCCAGGTCGTTTTTCTCGAACACGTTTAAATACAGCAACCCAATTTTTTGCTGTTGCATATGAAGGAGCACTTTCACCTAACACATTCACCATACCATTATCGATCCCACGGCGGCGGGTTCTGTGTACCGGATCGACCTGATGGACCCCATCCATTGGCCAGCGGTTGCCACATCAGTGTACGTGTTGTTTCGTCCGTCTTTTTGTGTTGGAGAAGGTGCATCCCGGGGAGCCTTCTCCTTTTGCTGTTGGTCCGAGCCGGGATAGAAGAGAACCCCGGACCATGGTATTGTTCAGTCTGCCGAAACCTGATCCACCACCGTTCGGTTTCGGTCAGGTGTAACCGGTGCTTGGAGTGGGTGCACTTCCGGAACTGCTCCGACTTAACATCGCTGCGGGAGTATAGTCATACTGACTATGTGGCAGGATGCTGTGCCAGCGATAGCAGCAGCGGGTCGTCTGACTATGCGACTCCCCCGACATCTCCCGTACAACAATATACTCCGCCGCAGCATCTCACACCCAATATTGTTGTTCCAGTTCCGGATAGTGCATCGTTTTTGCAATTTAATTGCAACGGGCTCCGGGGTAAGATTAGCGAGATCGTGGACTTTATGAATCCGAAAAGGATAAGGGTCGCGGCGATCTAGGAAACTAAGCTGAATTCCACCTGCAGCCTACGCCATTGTGATGGATACAATGTGCTTCGAAAGGATCGCACAAGAAGTGGAGGTGGTGGCCTGGCTTTCATATTACACCGTTCCGTGCAGTATAGACCTATCCCGCTTGTGCCAGACACTAGTGACCCGTATATGGAATGTATGGGGATAGCAGTCAAGTCTGGGGCTGCCGAGATAGAGCTATACAATGTGTATATACCGCCGGGTGGTAGCTGTGCTCCAGGTTATAGCCCAAACATTGAGTGGCTGTTGTGCGGGCATAACCGATTGGTTCTAGGAGACTTTAATGCCCACCATGAACTTTGGTATTCTCTCCTAGGTAATGACCAGAGAGGCATAGCTTTGGCAGAGCAGATAGATGACTCCACATTTTGCACGGTGAACGAAGAGGCCCCCACGAGGATTATGGGTGACTGCAGCAGTTCGCCAGATTTATCTTTAGCGTCGCCTGGTCTGATAAATGACGTCTCCTGGCAACCCGTCATTTCATTGGGATCGGACCACCTCCCCATCAACCGACCCTCCGATTTCATAACCTCTGAACGCCGGACGTTTATTAATCAAAAGAAAGTGTCAGTGAGCTCCCGTCCCCCTCTCATGTTCATGTTGCCCAGAGGGCGTTCCGGGACATCATCAACGCAGCAGCCGCTCGCTTCATACCCGCTGGTCGAATTGCCCAAGTGAGGCCCAACTTCCCAACCGAAGCGGCGGGACTCGCAGACGAGCGTGATGAACGTCGTCGTGCTAACACTGCTGATCCTAGAATCAGAGAACTAAATCTAGAAATTAGTAAGATAGTCGACGACCACAAGCGGAACACTTGGTTAGAGCACCTGAAGCAATGTAACTTAGGCACAGGGACTGATAAATTGTGGTCAACAGTTAGAGCCCTCTCGAACCCCGCTACAAGGGATGATGGGATTTCAGTCATCTTTGGCGACGTGACTGTGACTGATCCGAAGAGATGAGCCAAATACTTCAATCGACAGTTTGTCGAGCATCACGAGAGTGATAGAGCGAAAAGGAGAGCAACACTTCGCATACGTGGTCTCCCAGCCGACGACACACCACAATTTACTGCAGCCGAAGTTACTAGTGTCATCAACAGCGCGAAACCATCTAAGGCGCTGGGCCCCGACGGAATTTCAATGCTAATGTTGGAGCATATGGGAATACTGGGAGTTGAGTACCTGACCAGACTCCTCAATTTGTCCTTAGAATCACTCATTATACCCGATGTCTGGTAGATGGGAAGGGTGATTCCACTACTGAAACCAGGCAAAGATTCGAGTAAAGGTGAATCGTACAGACCGATATCCCTTCTCTCGCCAGTAGCCAAGACACTTGAGGCACTACTCCTCCCCAGCCTTGTGGAGAATTTTCCAGCTGCCCACCATCAACATGGATTCCGTAAGGTACACAGTACGACGACGGCCTTACATGCCATTTCGACACATATCAATAGGGGACTTAACCAGCCCAAGCCGTGTCATAGGACGGTCCTCGTGGCGCTTGACCTATCGAAAGCGTTCGATACGGTCAACCATGCCACATTATTCGAGGACATCGAGAACACGTCCCTACCGGCAGGAGTGAAACGTTGGGTTCTTAATTATATGTGTGGACGCCAGTAGTACGTGGAATTCAGGGTCAAGAAGTCAAAACCCCGTAGAGTTAAACAGGGAGTTCCCCAGGGTGGGGTGATATCTCCGGCACTGTTTAACCTCTACCTGTCCTCGATTCCACGCCCACCTGACGGCGTCGAGATTGTATCATATGCGGATGACTGTACAATCTTGGCGTCTGGGCCCAATGTTGATGACATCTGCGATCGTTTAAATGTCTACTTAGCTAATCCTACCAGTTATTTCACTGCGAGTAACTTGAGGATATCCCCCATCAAATCCTCAGCCACATATTCACTACATGGACGGCAGAAGTGCGCAGGCAGTTGAATATTAGTGTCGATGGCGAAATAATTCCGACCACAAATTACCCCAAGATTCTTGGGGTCACATTCGACAGCCTTTTTAGGTCGTCTGCCCATGCCACTGCAATTTGTAATAAGCTCCGTGGTAGAAACAAGGTCCTCAAGTCACTTGCCGGCAGTACTTGGGGTGCGGACAAAGAAACCTTGTTAACTACCTATAAGGCAATTGGCCGGTCAGTGGTAAACTATGCATCGCCAGTGTGGACACCGCAGACTAGTGATACGCAGTGGAATAACATTCAAACCTGTCAGAACGCTGCCCTTAGAACTGCAACTGGGTGTCTCCGCAGCACACCCCTGGATCACTTTTATGTGGAGACAAAGATCATTCCTGTGCGAAGACACAACTACATGTTGTCAAAGCAGTATCTCCTGGGTTGTTATCGCAGTAATCATCCAAACCACCATCTCATGGATACACAACCACCACCCAGGAACGTAAGGGTTGATATACATAATCTAGAGCGCCAGATCCAGCGCTACAAAGGAGAACCTCTAGATCAAGCAGCGTACCAGGCAGGTTTGAACAGGATTCATGAGGATACTGTAGCTGAAGCGGTGAGAAGCTACAAGGTTAATCCTGTTCTCGGAGTCCATCCACCGCCGATAGCACCGGATGAAAGAGACCTCCCACGGCAGACTAGGGTAGTTTTAGCCCAGTTAAGATCAGGCAAGTGCAGACGCCTCAATTCCTATTTATCAGTGATTGATAGCAGCGTAGCTGACGTATGTCCAATTTGCAACCAAGGGCCACACGACACGCGTCATCTTTTCTCTTGCCCAGCTAAACCAACCCGACTTACCGCCAGGTCACTCTGGACGCATCCCACCTTAGTCGCAGAGTTCCTCGATCTGGCCATAAGCTGAAGTACCAAAGCGTATAACACAAAAATGGATGAAATCACAATAAACTGTTACAACAACAACAACCATACCATTATGAATTTCTTGTCCCGATAAACCTTTTTTATGTAAATATTTAATGACAGCACGCATTTCTAATTTTTCCATTGCAAAAAAATTGCGGATACGTCTGTTTTGAACACCTGTTTCTATACGAAGGAGTTGCCAGATCGAAACAAAATTTAACATGTGTTCATAACAGAGATGGAAGTTTCCAAAACACTTAACTTTTTTCTGTTTATACCGCGCTTTTTGTACTAGGCTAAGAAGTTTCCGAACTGCCCTCGTCGTTATCCAATTATGCTAAAATTCTGGACTTCACCATATCAATACTTAAGTTAGTGTCAACTAGATGATAGATTGAATTAAAATTAATGCACATCATACGAATAGGCTCCACAGAAGCATAATTCGAACGTCGAAAATCAATGAAAAGAAACTGGTAATTCCTATATGCCCTAAAAGGAACATTTATCCCAAACCTACACAGAAAAAAATATCACCAAAATATTTCCAATTAAAAAGTTAATTGAAGTTGAATATTTTTTCAATTAATAAATTAATTGATACAATTAACTTTTTAATCAAGATAGAACATAAAGTTAATTAAGTCAATGATTGAAAATTGTAAAATTTTTAATTAAAAAATTAATTGATACAATTAACTTTTTAATCAAATTCGGAAGACTAAGTCAGTTAAAAAAAGTGATGAACATTTCTTAATCCAAATAAAAACTCTAAACCAATTCAGAAAGTAATTGAAAATAGTTACCTTTTTAAATAAAAAATTAATTGGGGTTTGCATTCAAAATCAATTAAATTTTTAATTGAATCAATTAAGAAATTAATTGAAAATTGCTAATGACATCAATTAATATTTTAATCAAGAATTTTTTCTATGCCCAATTAAAACTGTGATTGATACTATCAAGACATTTCAATTAAAAAATTAATTGGATCAATTAATTTCGTGATTGAATCAGAAAAAAATTTTTTTGTGTGTAGATATCAAATTCAGAGCATGGAATATCGCCACAAACTAGCATATACATCATCATGGAGCCCAACATCGTCCGTCGGCTCCTAGGAGTAGGCAAATGAAACAGCCTCAATCTAGAAGTGTAAGGAGGAAGAACAAATCACTGTTCCAATGAAGATGTCTTAGAGCGAACAACAAGAACTGCTTTTGAACCAATTCTATATTATCAATGTAAACATCATACTGAGGATCCCACACGATAGAACCCCACTCCAGAATAGGTCTAACAAGGGCAGTAAAAAGCTTGGTAACATAAGGGTCCGAAAACTCCATCGCCCAACGCTTTATTAATCCTAGAACTCCAGATGCCTTACTCACCAACGAATTAATGTGATCATTAAAATTAAGCCTACGATCCATAACAGTGCCACGATCAACAAAAGAATAAACCTCCTCCAATAACGTGCCCTGTATACTATACCGAACATCAATAGACCTAGACCTGAAGAAACCCATAAACTTGCATTTCTTCAAGTTCATATCCATTAGATTTACCCTACACCAATCACCAAAGCTACCCAAATCATCCTGTATTAAATGCACCCGACCAGAATTATCGAACGAGGAGAATAACTTAACATCATCAGCATACATCAAAATCCTAGAGTTAACTACGGACTGAGGTAAATAGTTTATAAATAACAAAAATAAGACAGGCCTCAAATGACGACCTTGAGACACACCTGATGGGATATCAAAGCACCTCGAATAGGAATCATCAAAAGACACAATCTGCGTGCGGCACTCAAGATACGACGAAATCCAAGCCAAAAGTGTACTGGCTAATCCAATCCTATCCAGCTTATACAACAACAGCCTATGATTCACCCGGTCAAAAGCCTTACTAAAATCCGTATAAATAACATGTGTCCGATTCCCAACAACAAACTGATTAATAACATGAGAAGTAAATTCCACCAAGTTCGTAGTAGTCTATACGAAAACCATGCTGGTAAGGATCCAGTATCGAAGAAATGCTATGCGACAAAACTTCCGTCACCATCTTCTCAAAAACCTTGGGAATAGCACTCAATCTTGCTATCCCCCTATAATTACTCACATCAAAGGGGCTCCCTGACTTATGAAGTGGTACGACAAAAGAACTCCTCCATCTTAGAGGGAAATAACCGAACTTCAATGAACTATTAAATAACATCGACAATGGAACATACGGACATTCGGAGCAAAACTTCAGAATTATCCCAGGAATCCCATCTGAACCACCACTGGTGGACGCCTTAGGTTAGGTTAGGTTAAAGTGGCAGCCCGATTAAATTTCAGGCTCACTTAGGTTAGGTTAGGTTAGGTTAGGTTAAAGTGGCAGCCCGATTAAGATTCAGGCTCACTTAGACTATTCAGTCCATTGTGATACCACATTAACTAAAAGTACCTATTACATTACTTCTAGTTTTAACCGTTGAACCTTCTCGATTATTTTCTTCTGTTGAACCAACCAGATTGTTCCAAAAACATTAGCAGACTGCTTAAGTTAACGTTTTCCAAGTCCGCCAGTAATCTGAAGCTATATGAGCCTAAAATTTGCTTACGCCTTACACAAAATGCATGACACTCAGAAGAGCAGAAGGCGGCACATGCAGCATATTGTACATTGACTGGACACCAGCCAAACTTTAAGGACGTAGATATTCTGAAGCAAGAAAACAACTACACACAAATAAATATTGCTTGTCTTCAATCACGAAATTAATTGATTCAATTAGTTTTTAATTGAATTGTATTCTATCACAGAAATGAAAGTATCAATAAAAAAATTAATTGAAAGTCAATTAAAAAATTAATTAATTTTTATGATTAATTTTTGTTTCAATGACAAAATTTGTTGAATCAATTAAATTTTTAATTGAACATTTTTTAAAACTCAATTAAGACTTTAACTGGAAAATTAGCTTCACTTAAAGGAACAAGAATAAAGCGTTATAATTTTTTCCATTCACTGTGCATTATTTCGATGTGCCATTCATTTTGACGACAGCCTTAACATTGAATATGTTTTTAAGTTGAAATAACAAGAAATTTCAAGTATTCACCGAGAATATTAACTGAAAGAAAAATACTCCATTTGCCATCATGACAGCCTTCTCACGCAGTAAGAGCTTGCAGGTAGCCAGGGGCATACCGCCAGATTCTAGTTCCCCTGGAATATGTAAGGTAGTTCCTAGCCTTGCTAGCTCATCTGCTTCGCAGTTCCCCGGTATGTTCCTATAGCCAGGCACCCATATTAGGTGAATATTGTGCTGCTCAGCCATCTCATTGAGAGATTTGCGGCAGTCAATGGCCGTTTTCGAGTTGAGGAACACAGAGTCCAAGGATTTTATTGCAGGTTGACTGTCTGAGTATATATTAATGCCAATATTGCTTGGAGCATTACTTCTCAGCCAATTCACCACTTCTCTTATTGCTAATAATGCAGCCTGAAAAACACTACAGTGATCAGGTAATCTTTTCGATATTCGAAGTTCCAGATCTTTAGAATATACTCCGAAACCCACTTGGCCATCCAATTTGGAGCCATCAGTGTAGAAATCTACATATCTTTTATTCCCCGGGGTCCGTGTACACCACGCCTCACTGTTGGGAATTAGAGTCTCAAACTTTTTGTCGAAAAGTGGACTCGCCAAAGTGTAATCCACTACGTTAGGCACATCTGGCATTATTTTGACGACCGAACTGTGACCGTAACTTTTTTCCGACCACAGCGATAGCTCACGCAACCGCACAGCCGTTGTTGCAGCTGACTGTTTGGCCAAAATGTCTAAAGGCAATAGATGCAGTATGACATTAAGGGAGTTTGTTCCTGTCTTGCTGAATGCACCTGAGATACACAAGCACGCCATACGCTGAACTTTGTCTAAACTTGTCGGCTGGTGAAGTGCCGGCCACCAGACTACAACACCATATAGCATTATAGGTCTAACCACTGCCGTGTATAGCCAATGTACAATTTTTGGTTTTAGTCCCCACTTTTTCCCTATTGCCTTTTTGCACGAGTATAAAGCTACCGTTGCTTTCCTCGCCCTTTCTTCAATATTAAGCTTAAAGTTCAGCTTCCTGTTCAAAATAACGCCAAGGTATTTTGCACACTCCCTAAAGGGAATTTCAATACCCCCTAAGGAAATGGGTCTAACCGTGGGAGTTTTGCGATCTCTGCAGTACATGACTAGTTCTGTCTTTGCAGGATTTACCCCAAGACCATTATCTTTCGCCCATTTCTCAGTCATCCGGAGGGCTCTCTGTCTAATATCTCTAACTGTTGATGGGAATTTTCCCCTGACTGCTAGCGCCACATCATCTGCGTACGCCACCACTTTTATCCTTTCTTTTTCTAGGGAAACCAGAAGGTCGTTTATAGCAACATTCCAAAGAAGAGGTGATAGAACTCCTCCTTGAGGAGTGCCTCTGTTCACATACCTTTGTATGTTTGCTTGTCCTAGTGTGGCTGAAATGCGTCTCTTCCTTAGAAGTTCGTCTAACAGCCTAAGTATACTTGGATCAACATTTAGAGTTGTCAGTCCATTTAATATCGAGCTCGGATGGACGTTATTGAACGCCCCTTCGATGTCCAGAAATGCCACGATTGTGTATTCTTTGACAGATAGTGAGCTGCCCTTCGAGTATGCATGTTGTCGTTTCGAGAACAAACTTGAATCGATGCTAGTTCTAAGATAAATATCTATCATCCTCTCCAGAGTCTTAAGTAGGAATGATGATAAGCTGATTGGTCGGAAATCCTTCGCATTCGAGTGAGAGGCTTTTCTCGCTTTAGGTATGAAAACGACTATTGATTCCCTCCACTTTCGTGGTATTTGAGATATAGCGTCACCGATATCGGCTATATAGCCCCGATATTGGATCTCCTATATCTAAGAAACCATTTGAGAGGAATTGACCAGACTAAATGCCAGTAATAGATATTGGTTATTGCAAAAAATCAAAATTAGAAATTTTAAAGTCCCATGTACTGATTTTGAGCTATATTATCGCCAGATATCGGCTATATATAGCCCCGATATTGGATCTCCTATATCTAAGAAACCATTTGAGAGGAATTGACCAGACGAAATGCAAGTAATAGATATTGGTTATTGCAAAAAATCAAAATTAGAGTGAGTGTGCGTGAGTGTGAGTGTGCGTGAGCACAAATTTTCTTTTCGTGAGTGTGCGTGTGTGCGTGAGCGTGAGTCCTACCAAAAAATATCGTGCGTGAGTGTGCGTGAGTATGATTTTTCAGTCGTGAGTGTGCGTGAGCGTGAGTAAACTATTACTCACGTGCACACCTCTACCATAGACCTAAATAAATATGTAGAACGCATTTAAAATTACCTAAGTTTGTGTTTTGTGGTATTGTAAAAATGGAAAACAATTGAAGGTAATCAATTGTGAAATGTGAATACCGTTGAAGCCTGTTTACATTAAACGGACCAAACTAATATATTTTTTATTCATTTCTTTTAGTGAGCAATTTTATTACGTGAAATTGACCAAACAATCCCATCAACTCCATCATTTTGTCACACATATAAGAATATAAGAATATGTTTGCAATCAAAAGGTGGGTACCGTATTGATCTTTTAACATTATAAATTTTTTCACTCCTAGTTTTCTTAAAACCATGGGTTTGTTGGAAGATTCATCTTGAAATTGCGAAGTAGCGTTGGCATTAATTTGCATTTTTGTTTTACCTGCCTTTTTCAGTTTGAACCCAAGTAGAGAGCAGTATATCTGATATATAAACAATGAGCTGAATTATGTAATGGTAAAAAAGTTCTTTCTTTTGGATTTAAAAATATGAAAAATATCCGAAAATAATAAAAAAACGTTTTTTCCATTTATATTTCTTTCTATCTCCAGAATTTGCAAAGTATCATTACTATAATTCCAAATAGTACATTGTTTTGCTATTATTTTTGTCTTTGATTGGTTCAAATTTTAATAGACGATTTCAATACACATTTTTATGCTAAAAGACTATAACTCCAAAAGAAGATTATAAATCTGCAACCTGTAACTAAGAATTGAACTTGATATTCTATGCAGGTAATGTTTGACAAAATTAACTTTTAATTGAACAAAATTAAATTCCAAACATTTTGTTTACTTTCAGAAAAACTAATAAATCAGCCGGGTGTAAGCTAACGCTGCTGATTTATTGGAAATCTAGGCGCATCTAAATATTAGAAGGGAACATGCTGACATCGTTAATATGATGAGGAAGATAATGATTTATATAGTTTATTTTTTTAACCCTTTAGATGTCATTGATCATAATTGTATGTCTAAGTTATGTTAAAACAAAACACACAAATAGCAAAAGCCAAATTCTTTAGTCTATAGCATAATTCAGAGAAATAAAATATTGAAGAATTTTTTATAAGAAACGCATATTTTCTTTTATTTAAAATAAAACTAAATAAGATTTTGGGGGCGCAATATATACATTTTTTGATTGATTTATTGTTAATATCAATTAATAATTTAATTGAATCAATCAAATAGTTGATTGAGTTTTGTCGCGAAATTAATTAAAATTTTAATTGATTCAATTTTATGTCAAAAACTAAATACTTTTTAATTGATTCAATCACACAATTAATTGATTCCGTGACAAAATTCAATTAAATTTTTAAGTGAAAATCGAATTGGTTTTCAATCAAATGGGTGACTGATCCGCGATTTTCGTGATTGAAATTTGTGTGTATTCAGCAGAATTCAAAATACATAAGAAAAGTCACTTCTCATCAAATGTACATTTGCAGTGTAAACTATGTTAGTGTAATTCACATTTTTGATATTTAAAGAGATTTATTCATTCAAATGTGCTCTTTATCCTTTACAAAAATTATTTATTTATTAACGGCCTTTTTCATAAAAAACTTTAAAGTGCAGTTTAAATCAGTGATAGCGATCACACTCTTCTTATTTTATAAGCCTTTTATACAAATAGGCATTCATTAATCATTGATAGCACTAATATAGTAATCATGGCTTTTTAATAATCTTATAATTTCATGGTAGTGAAAAATTGGTTGGCATTGTCGAAAAATAGCATTTACAATTTTATTAAAGGGTTAAAAAAGCGTACATCTTACAATAAATGTTTGCAACTTACCAGAGACTTATTAGAGGATTGGTAAGCTATTAATCGTTTATGAATGTTATTTATACCCTAACCCACATAGTGGGCAGGGTATAATAAGTTTGATCGGCCAAAAAATGTGCTTACCAATAGCAATATTGATTTTAGAGCCCGTTGCGCTTTTTTACAAACGGATCGTCACCAAATTTGGCAAAAAATAATCTTTTTCATCGCCCTTCAAGTCCGTAAAATTTCATCCAAATCGGTTCAGATTTAGATATAGCTCTCATTTATATGTATCGCCCGATTTTCCCAAATGTGGCCACAAAACCCTTATTTATCAACCGATCGTAACCAAGGTTGGCCAAATGTAATCTTCTATAGCACTAACTATATGTGCAAAAAATCATGGAAATCGGTTCAGATTTAGCTATAGCTCCCATATATATGTATAGCCCGATTTTCCCAAATTTGGACATAGAACCCTTATTTATTAACCGATCTTACTCAAAGTTGGCTAGATCCAGTCCTCTATAGTACTAACGGTATGTGCAAAAGTTCATCGAAATCGGTTCAGATGTAGATATAGCTCCCATATATGTATTGCCCGAATTTGAAAAAATTGCACCTACTAACCTTATGTTTGACCATAGAGGCCTCATTTTTTAACTGATCTTACTCAAATTTTGCACAAGGTAACCTTTTGTGGTATTAATCAAACCCGCAATTAATTGGTTCAGATTTACATATAGCTTCTATATATATGCATCGCTCGGTTTTCCCAAATTTGGCCATAATACTCTTATTTATTAACCAATGTTACTCAAATTTCACATTTTGATGCACTAGTCGCTCATATTTTTACGTACTCGTGGGCCTTTGAATAAGAATATTTCTCGATTTTTACATATTTGGATTTATTACCCACACTAATTGAGCGATTTTCTCTTTTTTAATAATGGGCTCAATATTAGTGGCATACTAACCCCGTAGGTGCAATATCAACTATAGCAGTGTTACTAAAAGTAGGGGAAATTCCCTATATGTAGATTTTTTTATAATATTTAGCGTCTTGTAGGACGTAGGGCCACAATGTAAGGACATTTTCACTCAACACAATTTGTAATAATTTTTATATTTTGATGCCTCTAGAGGAGGAAATTAGAAGCTGGCAAGGCTTGATCTTTAACAATGTGTGGTAACAAAAGTTACTACTCGTGCCAAAAAAAATCGGAGCAACTCTAGTTTAGCTATACCTCGTAAAAAAAAAATTTTTTGGGTCGATAGAGAATTAAATTTGACATCGAAATAAAAAGTAACCGGTTGGCGGTCGCAACCGGTTATTCGAGCCTAAAGTGTAAGCAAATAATCGTTAATAAAAACGGTTTTAGTGACCCGATTACATCACAAGAAAGCTAAAGGTACGACCTTTCAAATGAGGTACAACTCGAGTTTATCCGGTTATCAGTTTAGGTTTTAGATGAAAAAATACGTGTTTTTGAACCGGTTTTTTTTTTTTTTTGACAAAACCGGCTTTTAATCCAAAAACGCTCAATGTAAAGGTTCAAATCGCACGATTTTGTTGAAAAAATTTTTCATTTTGTCTTTTCAAACCGGATATGGATAGGATCTGGGTAATATGTCTAATTGTAGGAATAAGAAAGCGACGCAGGCAAAATTTTTTTATTTTTCAAACCGTATATGGATGGGATCCGGGTAATATGTCTAATTATATGAATAAGAAAGCGCCGCAGGCAAAAAAAATTTTCCAAAAAATCGCGCGATTTTTTTGAAAAAAATTTTTATTTTTCAACCCGTATATGGATATATAATAGTTAATATCACCGGTTATAGTAAAGATAGCAGCTTGACTTTGACCTTGACGGAAAGGTAGAAGTGTTAGCTACACAATGCAATCCGTTATTTAGTACTTTTATATGGAGCAGTTTTTGAGATATAAGCTTATTTATAAAAAACCGGTTCCGAAAAATACAAGTTTTTACCCGTACAGCTGGAACGGTTCATACATCATTTTAAAGGTCTCTTCAAAACCTGTCTAGTGATGTACTTTCAAAAGTAATCGGATCTCTAGAACCGGATATATTAAGGATTTTTAACTTACACTTTAGAACTGAATAACCGGTTATCCGGTTACGACCGCCAAGAAAAAAGTTGTTGTTGTAATCAACTCAAAGAGTACTACCATCTGTGAAGTTTTGAAAAAAATCTGAGAGGTATAGCTAAACTAGAGTTTAGCCGAATTTTTTCTCAAAATTTTATTTCTATAGAATTTAATATCAAAATTTTATTTCTATAGAATTTAATATCAAAATTTTATTTCTATAGAAGAATTTCTCAGAAAAATTTGTTTATAGAAACTTTTTTCCAAATTTTTATTTCTATAGAGATTTAACAAAAAAATTGCTATTTTTGGTAGAATACTACCAACTGTGGCAACCGTGGTGGTAATACAAATTTATTTTCTAGGTTATATACATTTCATTTTCATGTTTTAAGATAATAAAGAACTTAGAACCATTTTTTTGTAAAATTTGTTTAAATTTAGCGAAAATAAATTTAACGAAAAATATTGTGGGGAAAATTGTTTGCGAATTTATGGGAAAGTAGGGAACTGTAGGGTAAACCGAATATTTTCCAAAGCACCCATAAACATGTACCCCTTAATTTTCTTAAATATACAACTGCGGTTTATCTCCCAGAATGTTACCCCACAAATGCTTGCTTATGATTTCTGTAATGGTGGTTTAGGGTATGATATGATATAGTCGGCCCCGCCCGACTTTCTACTTTACTTACTTGTTTTCGTTTATTCGGAGCTGTCAAACATAGTTCGACATGGCTCATCTATATGTTATATTGTCTACACAGAAAAAAATATCACCAAAATATTTCCAATTAAAAAGTTAATTGAAGTTGAAAATTTTTTCAATTAATAAATTAATTGATACAATTAACTTTTTAATCATGATAGAAACATTAAGTTAATTAAGTCAATGATTGAAATTTTTAAAATGTTTAATTAAAAAATTAATTGATACAATTACCTTTTTAATCAAATTCGGAAGACTAATTCAGTTAAAAAAAGTGCTGATTTGTTTTTACTTTTTTAATTAAAAATGTATTTCAAACAATCATTTGTTAATCCAAATAAAAACTCTAAGCCAATCTAACTAAGTAATTAAAAATAGTTACCCTTTTTAATTAATAAATTAATTGCGTTTTGCAATCAACATCAATTAAATTTTTAATTGAATCAATTAAAAAATTAATTGAATTTTGCTGAAAAAATCAATTAATTTTTTAATCAAGAATTTTTTCTATGCCCAATTAAAACTGTGATTGATACTATCATTTTCGTGATTGAAGACATTTCAATTAAAAAATTAATTGGATCAATTAATTTGGTGATTGAATCAGAGAAAAAAATTTTTGTGTGTATGGTTATATTCTGTTGTCATGAAATGTTGCTGGCAACACTTTGGCCGACGGCAAAAATGTTGACATTTGGGAGCTGGCAACATTTCGACCGACGGCAAATGTGTTGTCATTTGGGACTGACAACACTTTGGCCGGCAAAAAAATGAAAAAATAATTTGGTGATGGCTACTTTTAATTCTGTAGCGAAATTAGCCTATTTTTGAACGTATTAAGTTTTTTTAATAATATATACGCTTACATGTATCGAAATTGTGGTGAAGATAAAACTGCACAACTCCTTAAATTTCGCGACTTTCACTTTTTATGATGTAGTATGAGATAGGTCAATATTTAGTCTCGAAAAACGCCTTGGCTTTCCAAACCAATTGCCGCTAATGTTTTTTTCAAACCGCATGGCATTTCCAAAGCCAACAAAAACCACAAAATACAAATACTCTCCTAGTACACGCAAATTTACCGAATGCACAAACACCAAAGACCATTAAAAACAAAACCGAAACAAACTGCACATTAGTGTTGGGAATGCAACGAGTATTTGGTTACAAGTACTCGTTACTGACTAATTTTTTGAGTACTCGTTACAATTAAATTAGTGTTGTAAATGTTGATTACTTGTTACTTTTGAATTGAGTACTCGTTACTTTTATAAAAAAAATTAAAAAAGACATTCCCAATAAACACAGGATGGGCGTTTTTCAAATGCAACAACTTTTCAGTTTGAGGGTAAATGTAATTTTCAACATAAATTCAACTTGACTTGAAAACAGCTCATCTTCAATACATCTTCAAATTGTTTGCGAATTACTTCCAATTTGACAAAATGTTGACGAAATCTTTGAAAAGGTGTTGAAGATAATATGAGAAAACTTTGACAAAACACTACCCCAAAATGCAATGAAAAAACCATGTGGTTTTTAATACTTCTTTGTGCAACGAAGTTCATGGTCAATTGGAAGAAATAAAAAATGGAAAATTTTACACAAATAACATCAAATATTTTGTAATAATAGGTAAGTGAAAATAAAAAAATTAAATAAAATTATGGATTCTTCGTCTTGAAAACATTAAAAAGCTGACCGATGAAAAAATGATGGACAATTAAGTGGAACTACTTCAAATAGTTTAATTGGTAAGTCAACATGAAAAATTAAATCAACATTTTAGAGAAGTCACTAAATTTAAATCTCTTTGCAGAAAACTAAAATCTTTGGATTCTTGCAAACATGTAGAAGCTGACCGATGAAAAATGAGTGGCTTATCGACAAGAACAAAAAAAATATTTCAAAGAGCAACCAATTAAAATTATTAAAAATTTGATATTATTCCATATCATTAACTTCCGGATGAAAATGTGGATCCCATTGTCAGTTTAATGTACATCATATTTTCAGCTTAAAATGGATATTATGTGAATTCCTTCTGCTGGAAATCTATTCTAACTCGTGGTCCATCACGTTCCTAATATCAAATTGCCCGCATATTAATTAATTTTAGTGCAGTTTTGTGACACCAATAGGAAGGAAATCGAATTATTTATGCAAAAGTGTCTACAAATAATGTTTAAGATATTTAGGGCCAGTTTCTCAATGTTTTGTTATTATTTATCGTGTCGATAAAACAGCTGATCCCATACAAAAATTTTACTAACCGGAGGTCTATCCTCCGCTTAAAATTAATCGGAGGATGAGAAACTGGCCATTAAAGTTTTGTTCTTATTTGTTGATATGTTAAAAGAGATATTTATTTGTCAATTAGTATTGTAGTGTATTATGTAGTGTAGTGTATTATAATACATTTAATTTTGACGAAAATAAATAAATTATACAAAATTCATAGAATTTTGGCTTTGACTTTCAATTAGAAGTGGGGATATCATTAATACAAATTTTGGTTGAATAGTATTTGCAACAATGTTAATTTTTAATTTGACTAGCATCGAAAATAGTTTGAGAAATTATTGAGTAGTGATGCATTTCAATTTGAGAATAACACTTGAGAAATTATTACTAATGTGTTGAATTTTACTGTTGAGGGTAATGTCTGTTTTTTGTTGAGAACGCGATTTTCTCAACAATTTCTCAACTTGAATATTACCCTAATCCTTTGAAAAAATGTTTGAAAAATTTTTGAAATTTAGCATTTTTCAAACGTTTGTGTTTCTTGGGACAGGATGAGCGTTTTTCAAATGTAACAACTTTTCAGTTTGAGGGTAAATATAATTTTCAACATAAAGTCAACTTGACTTGAAACAGCTCATCTTCAATACATCTTCAAATTGTTTGCGAATTACTTCCAATTTGCCAGAATGTTGATAAAATCTTTGAAAACGTGTTGAATATAATATGAGAAAACTTTGGCAAAACACTACCCTAAAATGCAGTGAAAAAACCATGTCAATACTTATTTGTGCAACGAAGTTCGTGGTCTATTGGAAGAAATAAAAAAATTGGTCAATTTTAGAAATAACAGAATTTACACCAAATAGTTTATAATAATATTTTTGTTTCTTGGTGTTTTATTCGATCTTTTTCTTTTTAATAAAAGTCAATAGTTTTTCAAGCTTAAGATCTTCGTTTCCTTTATTTTTTATTTTTAATCCATTATTCCTGATATTTCGCAATTTTCACTGAATTGCTTCTTCAGAGGGTTATTTGATTTTAGTTTTGTGTATGTGTAACGAATATTTTGCAGGGAATTGAATTACGATTTAATTGACAGTAAATTTCTATAGGATTTAGACTATTTTTTATTTATTACAATTTATGATCCGCCACTCAGTTAAAGAATAAAATTAACAACACCCTCCGCGGATACACTTTCAGGCAAAAAAATTAAAAATAAAAAATAAAGGAAACGAAGATCTTAAGCTTGAAAAACTATTGACTTTTATTGACGTTTATAATAATAGGTAAGTGAAAATAACAAATTAAATAAAACTTTAAGGAAGTCACTAAATGTATATCTCTTTGCAGAAAACTAAAATTATGGATTCTACGTTCTTGAGAACATTAAAAAGCTGACCGATGAAAAAATGTTGAACTGCTTCAAATAGTTTATAATAATTGGTAAGTCAACATGAAAAATTAATTCAACACTTTAGACAAGTCACTAAATTTAAATCTCTTTGCAGAAAACTAAAATCTTTGGATGCTACATTCTTGCAAACATTAAGAAGCTGACCAATGAAAAATGAGTGGCTTATCGACAAGAAAAAGTTTCCAGAAACATTTCAAAGTGCAACCAATTAAAATTGTTAAAAACAACAAATTGTTAAAATCAACAACTTCATTTAATTTACATCCTTTTGTCTGTTTAAAATGGATTTTTTGTGAATTCTTTCTGCTGGAAATCTATTCTAACACGCGGTCCAGTACGTTCCTAATTTCAAATTGCCCGCATATTAATAAATTTTAATGCTGTTTTATGACACCAACAGGAAGGAAATCGAATTGTCAATGCAAAAGTGTTTACAAATAATGTTTAAGATATTTAAAGTTTTGTTGTTTTGTTCTTATTTGTTGATATGTTCAATAAGATTATTATTTTTCAATTATTATTGTAGTGTATTATGTAGTGTAGTGTATTATTATATATTTTATTTTAACTAAAATTAACAAATTATACAAAATTCATAGAATTTTTGCTTTGACTTTCAATTTGAAATGGGGATATCATTCATACAAATTTTGCTTGAGAAGTATTTGTACCGATGTTAATTTTTAATTTGACTCGCATCGAAAATTGTTTGAGAAATTATTGAGTTACGATGCATTTCAATTTGAGGATAACACTTGAGAAATTATTACTAATGTGTTGAATTTTACTGTTGAGGGTAATGTCTGTTTTTTGTTGAGAACGCGATTTTCTCAACAATTCCTCAACTTGTATATTACACTAATCCTTTGAAAAATGTTTGAAAAATAGTTGAAATTGAGTAATTTTCAAACATTTGTTTTTATTGGGTTGTGGATAATTTTTAACAATATTTTCTTCTTTTTAAAATTTAAAAACAGTATAGAAAAGCGGATTACATTCTCCAACTTTATTCTAGTGTTACAAAATGTGGGTCTGGTCAGAAAAAGATTTCCACTAATCATTAAAGTTTTTAGAGCCATATTCGTTTTCAATATTCAGTATTTTTTTCGTCAGGATATATCTAGATGGCATTGTGTATTACTGATGTTTGCAGTTTGCAAACTTTTTAAATCCATCATTTTCTACCATTAACAGTGGACGCAAATATTTAGCGACCGTTTTAATGATTCTTTAAATTAAAACTGCCACCTACACCCAATGCAAATTTTTTTAAATGCAAAGAAATCAGATACATTTTTCACTTTCTTCAAAGGTGAAGTCGAAAACCGGCATTTGAAGATATTGAGTACTCAATTCCTAGTAACGAGTACTCAAAAAAATTAGTCAGTAACGAGTACTTGTAATCAAATAATCGTTACTTTTCCAACACTAAAGAAAATGAGTAATCAATAGGGCTGTTTTCTTTTTGCACTGGATACAACATTTGTATGGGCTATCCACTGGTGTTCTATCCAGAACATCTCATCAGTGCAAGTCGCGCCGATCTCGCCAGATTGTATTTTGATAAAGTGACGCTTCATCGATTCACAATAGCACTTTATTGTGACTAATTTATCGAAAAACATGTAATTCAAAGTGGTATAGTGTCATAAATATTCGCAGCAGTAAATATTTATTACTGATTGGAGCATTTCATACATTAAAAATGCAAGATTTCACTTCTTTCTGTGATTGTTTTTAAACAGCTGATGACAGTGTTGCATATTTTTGGAGATGCCCTGGATAAACGAGTACTCTGTTTTCTTTTAGTCATTCACGGCTTAAGGCCGGTATGCACCTTTAGCGAAAAATTTCATTCCCATAAGAAATGCATTGCTATTTATGCTAACGAAATTTTCGGTAGCGTTCAATTTCGTAAGCTGGTACGCACCTCTAATGAAAATAACAGGGTTGTCAAAAGCATATTTTGGCAGCAAACATTTAATTTAAGTTTTAAAAGGTCTGTAAATAATAAACAATTTATTTGAGGAATATTTGGAACATATATTAACAATTTTTAAAAGCGATTAGCTGGTTTAAAATTTGTGTACACAGCACTGTTTTTTTGTTGTAGACTTAAATAAATGTTTGCTACCGAAAATTTTGCTAGAGGTCCATACCGGCCTTTAGGGTATCCAGTGCTAAAAGAAAACAGCCCTAATATCTTCAATACAATCCAATTAAAAAATTGATTAAAACTGAAAATATAATCAGTAAACAAGTATATACGGCCAGGCCGAATCTTATGTACCCTCCACCATGGATTGCGTCGCTACTTCTAAAAAAGACTGCCATCAACAATCGTACTACTTGGTTTGTGGTAATACCGATGGCAAGGTATCTTAAAACTTCCTAACATCATCTTCTAAATTGTAAGTTATATATTAAGGTAGGTACTATGTTCGGTTTCCGCAGCGAAATCCCATACAAAACCAAAAATGCGGAAAACTACCGAAATATTGTTTTCATTTGTGGTACTTTGTTTTTTTTTTCGAGTTGAAAAACTGACGTAAAGCGCACAGTCCCTAATTAGATCGTGTTAAATCCTCCCATATGTTGAGATTAGTTAGTTTCAAAACATGGCGCCATTTGCAATGTGAATTAAGAAATAATTTATTTATTCAAATGATTTATGTGAAATTACAACACAAATGTGGTTCGCATTGTTATTTAAAAATGCAATAAGATCGATTGACAAAATAAAAATAACTTGGAGTGGCGTTTTCGTAATAAAGCCACCATCTAGCGGCTCCCTACTACATGATAGAATAGAAATAATGTACATAACATGAAATTTATAGAAAAGTGTTAACAAAATAAAGTTCTATTTAGTGAATTTCATTTTACAATCGTTTCTTTTTACTGGGTACAGTGCGATTGATGTTGCAGTACTATGGTAGCTACGAATGGAATCACAAGAATAAATTGCTATGTTCCAAAAATAAAATGCAAAAATTAATTATGCATATATCTTGCATTTTATCGATTCAAAACACTGGTTGAATTTTATAACGTGACTGAAATAGTTATAAAATTATACATTGGGAGAGTATAACAAGAAACATTCTTCAGTAAACCAGCCACTTTGCATCTCAATGTATTAATTTCAGTCAACGAAGAGTTCCTGGTATAGAACACTAACATCCCTTTGTGACGAATTATCTTGCGAAATATAAGTCGGGAACAGTGATTTTTGCTTAGGAACTACCCTTGAACGTGAGTTATAGGCTTATGTTGATTGAACAAAAAGTTTCACTTTGACTATAGCTATTGTATGGTGTACGTGTTTTAACTGGTCTCCCCACGATGTTTTTCCCCCCGAGGTAACAACATTGGCAAATGAAATGGCGTTATTATCCTTTGTGGGAACCGTGGTGGTGACCACTGGATTTCAAATTGCTAGTGAGGCGGCAACAGCATGGGCATAAGTACACTCTTGTCCGCTGGTATTGCAATGCGATTGTGTACACCCAGAAAACAAATTCGTTGCCTCAACCGAATTATTTGCCAACCGAAAGCAGGTGGTTCCATCAACTATCAATGATATCTGTCAGCACAACTAACATTTGGCAATTGTAACTGCATAGTAGTATGTTGGATCTTTGCATTGGTTGTCGCAATCTCATATTAATTGTTTTGTTTGTTGGTGCAACCCCCCTCGATTTTCTCTATTATTATCCTAAGCAAATTCCAATATTAAATGAAAGGGCAGATTATATTGAGATTTTATTAATTTATTACAAGATTTACAATCATAATAAACTACGAAAATAAATACAAAAGGTGCTAACAACAAAGGCTTTTGATCTACATATACGTGAGATCAATTTACATTACAATTTACAATATATGATAGGTAATATTTGTATACCAATGACAGATGGTTATTAGGTTGCAATTATGTGGTCAAACTACAGAACCTGATTCAATATATACTTGCCAGAAATTTCTTCCTTAATCCTCTAGATATAAATACAGATCGACTTAGACTTGTCCTGTATGCTTAATACTGTTACGTTTTTATATTTAGGCGTTTTTATTTACCCGACAATTAAAACACAGTTCTTTTAAATAACGACAATCTACAATTTATTTACTATGACTTCGCACTTTTACAATTCGTTCACACTGAAGTTATTCGTTTGACGCTTTAATTAAGACTGACTCGTTAGCAGCATGCGAGCGCTTTTATATATGACGGTGTGGCAATACGAGAACATTCTGGTAGCACTACAATATTCTGGCAACGCCAGAACATTCTTAGACAATGCTAGAAGGATCTACGACCATTAAGTTATTCGTCTGGTGGCTGCCAAACACATACACACTCACATAGATATATGCTCGCATTACTACAACAACAATGACAATAGACAATGAAATGAGAATGCAGAATAACAAAGCAAAGGGGTTGCTATTCCATGAGAGAGTAAGAACTAACATTTCGGTAAGCAAACAAAAGAACATAAAAGAAATTCAGGAAAATACTAGAAAATGAATAGATGATTCCAACAAGTGATAGCGAAATTTCATCGTTACAATTTGAAATTTCAAATCAACGGAAACTAATTTAAATAAACTTATATCTATAATTATCAAATTCGTAACACTGCCTCCCGCTTAAGCCTGTTCGTCCCGAACAGGCACAGAACCTGTTCCGTAAGGAGCCAATCGTTCCAGATGTACAACTTTCATCTTTGATCTAGGACTGTCGTCCTTCTGAATCCGGTATACAACATCATTGATCTTCTTGATGACTTTGTATGGGCCTTCCCACTGTGTTTGCAGTTTAGGACACAATCCTTTCTTTCGTTGCGGGTTAAATAGCAGAACCAATTCTTCTTCTTGGAAGCCCTCAGTATTTACAGCACAATCGTATCTCGCCTTCATTCTGTTGCTGACCATTTTTATTTTGTTGCGCACTGATTCGTGAACTTCACCGAAAGTGTTTGGGATGTCGTTTCTGTTTTCTTCCATGGCGAGCTCATTAGGTTTAGCGCCGAATATCAGATCTCCAGGCAACTTCAACTCAGTTCCGAATAGAACATTGGCCGGTGTTCGAGAGGTGGAATCATGAATGGCAGATCTATACGACAGCAAAAACTTTGGTATATGCTCGTCCCAGTCCCTCTGGCCGTTGTCCACTACTTTTCGAAGATGTTCCTCCAGAGTGCGATTAAAACTTTCTACCATGCCATCGGATTGTGGATGTAAAGGCCAGTATGCACCTCTAGCGAAATTTTTGGTAGCAAAAATTTATTTAAGTCTTCAACAAAAAAACAGGGATGTGTACATAAATTTTAAACCAGCTAATCGCTTTTAAAAATTGTGAATATATGTTCCAAATATTCCTCAAATAAATTGTTTATTATTTACAGACCTTTTAAAACTTTTACGCACACAATGATTGTAATAAATTAAATGTTTGCTGCCAAAATATGCTTTTGACAACCCTGTTATTTTCATTAGAGGTGCGTACCAGCTTACGAAAGTGAACGCTACCGAAAATTTCGTTAGCATAAATAGCAATGCATTTCTTATGGGAATGAAATTTTTCGCTAGAGGTGCATACCGGCCTTAATGGTGTAGTCCTCGTTTTCTTGATACCAAGGGATTCACACATCTCTTTGAATATGACCGATTCAAAATTTCTTCCCTGGTCTAAGTGAATCTCGGACGGCACACCGTAGCGACATATGCAGTTTTTGTTGACAACATCCACAATCGTTTTTGCCTCTTGGTTTGGAATTGCATACACCTCCGGCCATTTGCTGAAGTAATCCATGACCACAAGGACATAACGGTTTCCAGAATCACTTACTGGGAAAGGGTCTGCCACGTCCATTGCTATTCTTTCAAACGGGGCTCCTGGTCTATATTCTTGCATAGGACGTCGACTTTTCCTTGTTGGACCTTTCGCCTTCATGCACTTCTCGCAATTGGCTACCCATTCAGCAATTGATTTCTGGCATCCAACCCAGTAGAATCGTTGCTTCACTTTCTCGGCGGTTTTGGTTATTCCCAGATGACCTCCACTGGGACCATTATGGAACTCCGCCAAAACGTCTCTTATTTTGGAATCTGGAACGATGATCAAATTTCGGCTGCTCTTGCCATCTTCGCTTTCCCATTTACGTTGCAGGGATCCATTGACTAAAACTAAACTATCCCATTGAACCCAGTATGCTTTCATAAGTGGACTTTCGGCTGCGATGTCTTTCTTGCTGGGTTTCTTATTTTCTTGTTTTGCCGAAATAATTTTTCTCAGAATGGGATCTTTACGTTGCTCTGTTGACCAGTCTGTGCCAGATTCGATGTGTAACTGCCTGACATTTACAACTGTCTCCTTTGTTTCAGCCTTCGAGTAGCGTCTGTTTTCTACATTGCAATGCCGTCGTGTCAAGGCTTGATCAATAACTTGTTTGTCACCTTTTCTATTATCCGCAAAATTTGAATTTGAGTCGCTTGGCTTTGTGGTCGCCTTCTTCTGATTGTTGTTTAATGGAGATGGCGAGATTGACCCCGACGTTTTACGCCACGCTTTACATTCCCGGGAAAGATGTCCAGCCTTATCACAGTTATAGCATTTCATTCTAGATTTATTTGCTTGCTGCTTCATTTCTTGCATTATCTGCTTTAGAGCCTATTTTACCAATTCAATGACCGATTTCGATTCTTCACACTCGGTCTCTACTCTGCGTACTTTGTGAATTTGAGGCCGTGCCAGCAATCTCGCAGTCTCTTGTACAAGTGCAAATGTTACTGTTTCTGTGAATGTAGCTTTTTGTGCGGCATATGTTACACATTTTATCTCAGGGTCTCGAATGCCATTCACAAAAGTCTCAATTTTGATGCGGTCCACAAGTGGGTGACTCTCTCCTGGATATGCCAAAAGCACCAACCGCTCAACCTCTGTTGCAAAGTCTTCTAGAGTCTCATTTGACTTCTGGACTCTTCCTCTTAATTCCATTCTGAAGATGTCTTGCTTATGTTCTCCGCCGTACTTTCGTTGAAGTGCCGCTATTACTTCATTATAATTATTTCTAGAGGCAGCGGGAATGCTTTGTATCACATCAGCGGCGTTGCCCTTTAATGCCAATAGAAGTTCAATTGCTTTGTCATTGTCGTTCCATAAATTTCGAGAAGCAACCATTTCAAATTGGAATTTGAATACATTAAATGAAGTTGAGCCATCGAAAACAGGAGGTTTGGTTTTCGAGCCCTCGATAACGCGCACTGGTCCACCTTTAATTTCCAGCTCTGACATTTTTCTTTCAATGTGTAGAAACCTCTCATCATGAACCATAATTTTCTCATCCACAGAAATAATCTTCTTATCCAGCTCCCCAATTTGGCTTTCGATATGGTCCACACGTTTTTCCATGCCTTCAGCAATTTGTTGAAGATTCTCATTTAGAATTCTAGAATTTTCGTCCATCTTTTTTGAATTTTCGTCGAATTTTTCTTCCAATTTTCTAGAATTCTCTTGCATTTTTAGAGAATTTTCTTCCATCATTTTTCTAGAATTCTCGTGCATTTTTAGAGAATTTTCTTCCATCATTTTTCTAGAGTTCTCTTGCATTTTTAGAGAATTTTCTTCCATCATTTTGCTCAGAACATTGAGCATTGATGTGTAATCCACAACACTCGAAGCCACTGACGGAGTTTCTACACTGCTGGTATTGACGAGTATTGATTCATCAATGTCTTCCTTATAATCAAATTCGTGCGTCGCAATGTCCATATTACGCCGTTCAAACTCTTCCAGCTGGGCCTTATTGCCTGTTGTCGGCAGCTCCAGTTTGCTCAATTCCTTTTTTAAGTCTTCCACACGAATCTCATTAAACTTCATTGTCGATTTTTTTCCGTTATTTCACTTCCGACACCAATTGTTACGTTTTTATATTTAGGCGTTTTTATTTACCCGACAATTAAAACACAGTTCTTTTAAATAACGACAATCTACAATTTATTTACTATGACTTCGCACTTTTACAATTCGTTCACACTGAAGTTATTCGTTTGACGCTTTAATTAAGACTGACTCGTTAGCAGCATGCGAGCGCTTTTATATATGACGGTGTGGCAATACGAGAACATTCTGGTAGCACTACAATATTCTGGCAACGCCAGAACATTCTTAGTCAATGCTAGAAGGATCTACGACCATTAAGTTATTCGTCTGGTGGCTGCCAAACACATACACACTCACATAGATATATGCTCGCAGTAATACAACAACAATGACAATAGACAATGAAATGAGAATGCAGAATAACAAAGCAAAGGGGTTACTATTCTATGAGAGAGTAAGAACTAACATTTCGGTAAGCAAACAAAAGAACATAAAAGAAATTCAGGAAAATACTAGAAAATGAATAGATGATTCCAACAAGTGATAGCGAAATTTCATCGTTACAATTTGAAATTTCAAATTAACGGAAACGAATTTAAATAAACTTATATCTATAATTATCAAAAGGGCTGTTTTCTTTTATCACTGGATGCAACATTTGTATGGGCTATCCAGAACATCGTTGCACTGGTGTTCTATCCAGAACAACTCATCAGTGCAAGTCGCGCCGATGCTGCCGGATTGTATTTTGATAAAGTGATTCACAATAGCAACTTATTGTGACTAATTTATCAAAAAACATGAAATTCAAAGTGGTACAGTGTCATAAATAATCGCAACAGTAAATATTTATTACAAATTGGAGCATTTCATATATTAAAAATGTAAGATTTGACTTCTTTTCTGTGATTGTTTTTAAACAGCTGATGACAGTGTGGCATATTTTTGGAGATGTTCTGGATAAGCGAGTACTCTGTTTTCTTTTAGTCCTTCACGGCTTAGGGTATCCAGTGCTAAAAGAAAACAGCCCTAAATTCGTAACAATACAATAAAAAAAGCTCGCTTGCCGTAAAAAGTATTTGTGTTTGTTGGTGTATGAAGCCTGCAATTTTTATGGAAACTTTTGTAATATTCCTTTTTTATAAAACGGTGCGATACTTACCTGAAGGCAACTTCTTTTCTATGGGATAAACTTTATTCAATGTATTGCGGAAAATTACCAAGTAAATGCTGTTCCCCGTTTTGCAAATTTTGTAGCGTCATATCATTTACCATGTCGATGTTGATATAAATATTTATTTGTTACAACAACTACCTTACGCCCGTCCTATAATTGAACTAAGATTCTATTAGTATACTTAACTTTTGGTTGTACCAACCATTTGTTGATTCCCATGATGTAGGTCTCACTATGCTGGTGGTTAGCTCAACAATTTTATGCAGCATAAAACCAAATTTATCGGCATTGGTTATTGTAACCAATTGAATGGTTATGGGAATTTCGTTTTGATCCTGTGAACTTTTTTATGGTCGTGTTGGATGTATAATGGGGAAAATAATCAAAACATTGTTCTTGTAACAAAAAATAAGTTACTGACATCATTTCCTCATTGTAATGATCGAATTGCAACCAACCATTTCTCTGGGTGTAGATATTGTGGACACGAACGAATTAAGTTTGTTGATGAATGAGTCCATTGCTGCGCATGATGTAAAAGTTAGCATAACACCGGAATTATATGTTTGTTAGATGGGCGTTACAAATTGACGGTATCCATTTGGAAAAGCTGAAGAAGACGACAATGTACCACATGTCGTTAAAGCTGTTGCCGAATGTGGTAAGACACCAGGAGTGGAGCGGCTGGCGTTTTATTCTTAACAATTATTAGTGTCCAGTGCTGTGTGAGGTTTGGTTGCAAAACAATTTAAAAACTGGTAGAAAAAACTTTTCGAAACAATTATCATGAATGCGTGTGTGTAAACAATCTAATCAGCTGCTGCGTATACATATGTAATAATTTTATGACGTTTGGAGATGTTGTCAATTAAATTTCGGAGAAATAAACGCGATATATTTCCAAAATGGCTGTTTTCTTCCTTCGAAATCTATTGTCAACACTCTCATTTTTCAACGCGATAGAATTATTTAGGGACTTTGTTTTCATGCCAATAAACATACCTTTAGACAAAAAACAAGTAAGGAAAGTCTGGAGGGGCCGACTATGTTATACCCTGCACCACTTTGTAGATACACATTTTCGTTACCATATCAAATCCGTAAAATGTGTTATGCGCTTTACAGACTATCAGTTTTTCCGGACGGAATATCGGTGTTTGTAAAGAATCTTATGCGCTTTACAGACTATCAGTTATTCCGGAAGGAATGTCGGTTTTTATAAAGAATCTTACAATGTGTCGGATCGATACGACTTGTCGGCGATGACTACATAATCGGTAAATGTGTTATCGATCCCACAAACATGCAGCAGTATCGATTATGCCTTCGGACTTATCTTATAATGTGCACAATATATGGGATATATTCGACAGTAGCACTGTCGTCCGGAATAACTGATAGTCTGTAAAGCGCACTACAGTGTGTCGGATCTAAATAATCGGTAAATGTGTTATCGATCCAATAAACATGCAGCAGTATCGATTATGCCTTCGGACTTAACTTATATTGTGCACAATATATGGGGTATGTTCGACACGAGCACTGTCGTCCGGAATAACTGATAGTCTGTAAAGCGCATTAGGCAACTTTACGAAAATGTATTTATGATTTATCGACCGATATATATGTATTAGAAGTATAGAAAAATTTCCCAATAAACACGAACTTTTGAAAAATGCTAAATTGCAACAATTTTTCAAACATTTTTTCAAAGGATTAGGGTAATATTCAAGTTGAGAAATTGTTGAGAAAATTGCGTTCTCAACAAAAAACAGGCATTACCCTCATTAGTGAAATTCAACACATTAGCAATAATATCTCAAGTGTTATCCTCAAATTGAAATGCATCGCTACTCAATAATTTGTCAAACAATTTTCGATGCGAGTCAAATTCAAAACTAACATCGTTGCAAATACTTTTCAACCTAAATTTGTATGAATGATATCCCCACTTCAAATTGGTAGTCAAAGCCAAAATTCTATGAATTTTGTATAATTTATTCATTTTCATCAAAATAAAATATATAATAATGCACTACACTACATAATACACTACAATACCAATTGATAAATAATAATCTTATTGAACATATCAACAAATAAGAACAAAAAAAACAACAAAACTTTAAATATCTTAAACATTATTAGTAAACACTTTTGCATTGATAATTCGATTTCCTTCCTTTTGGTGTCATAAAACAGCATTAAAATTTATTAACATGCGGGCAATTTGAAATTAGGAACGTACTGGACCGCGTGTTAGAATTGATTTCCAGCAGAAGGAATTCACAAAATATCCATTTTAAACTGATAATAGCATATGAATTAAACTGACGATGTGATGCATATTTTCATCCAGAAATTGTTGATTTTAACAATTTATTGTTTTTAACAATTTTAATTGGTTGCACTTGTAATGTTTCTGGAAACTTTTTCTTGTTGATAAGTCACTCATTTTTCTGTGGTCAGCTTCTTAATGTTTGCAAGAATGTAGCATCCAAAGATTTTAGTTTTCTGCAAAGAGATTTAAATTTAGTGACTTCTCTAAAGTGTTGATTTAATTTTTCATATTGACGTACCAATTATTATAAACTATTTGAAGCAGTTCCAGTTAATTGTCCACCATTTTTTCATCGGTCAGCTTTTTAATGTTTTCAAAAACGTAGAATCCATAATTTTAGTTTTCTGCAAAGAGATATACATTTAGTGACTTCCTTAAAGTTTTATTTCATTTATTATTTTCACTTACCTATTTTTATAAACTATTGACCACGAAATTAGTTGCACAAATAAGTATTGAAAACCACATGGTTTTTTCGTTGCATTTTAGGGCAGTGTTTTGTCAAAGTTTTCTCATATTATCTTCAACACCTTTTCAAAGATTTCGTCAACATTTTGGCGAATTGAAAGTAATTCGCAAACAATTTGAAGATGTATTGAAGATGAGCTATTTCAAGTCAAGTTGAATTTATGTTGAAAATTATATTTACCCTTGCTGGTGTTTTCTTTTTATACCCTGCGCCACACTGTGGAACAGGGTATTATAAGTTAGTGTATATGTTTGTAACACCCAGAAGGAGACGAGATAGACACATGGTGTCTTTGGCAATAATGCTCAGGGTGGGTCCTTGAGTCGATATAACCATGTCCGTCCGTCCGTCTGTCTGTGAACACATTTTTGTGATCAAAGTCTAGGTCGCAATTTAAGTCCAATCGCCTTCAAATTTGGCACATGTTCCTAATTTGAGTCAGAATAGAACCCTATTGATTTTGGAAGAAATCGGTTCAGATTTAGATATAGCTCCCATATATATCTTTCGCCCGATATGCACTAATATGGACCCAGCAGCCTGAGTTTTATACCGATTTACTTGAAATTTTGTACAAACATAACACAAATATCGTATAGTCAAGCGTGTAAAATTTGATTGAAATCGGTTCAGATTTAGATATAGCTCCCATATATATCTTTCGCCCGATATGGACTTATATGGCCCCAGAATCAAGATTTTTGGTCGAATTTGGTTCAAATTTAGCACTAGGAGTACAATTAGTAGTATAGTCAAGTGTGCAAAATTTGATTGAAATCGGTTCAGATTTAGATATAGCTCCCATATATATCTTTCGCCCGATATGGACTAATATGGTCCTAAAAGCCAGAGTGTTGGCCCTATTTGTTTGAAATTTTGCACAGGGAGTAGATTTAGCATTGTAGCTATGCGTGCCAAATTTGATTGAAATCGGTTCTGATTTATATATAGCTCCCATATATAGCTTTCGCCCGATATGGACTAACATGGTTCTAATAGCCAGAGTTTTGGCCCAATCTTGTGACGGCCACTCTATTACAGTTATGATGGGGGATGACTGAAACTTGAAGCAGTTTTTTAAATAATTTTGGATACATGTTTCGTTTTTTTTTTTGAGATATAGCAAAATGTATCTCATTGGAATTTTTTGTTTGCAATGCCTAAGGATTATTTTGTTTTAGCAAGATCTATTTCATGAGTGATCTGCCAACGGTTATCATTTGGAATAATTCAGTGCGGTATTGGGAGACGAGAATACGGCGGACCTACATATTAGGTGACGAAATAGAAGTTATAGGCAGAACAAATGATGATAGTTGCCATGTTCATTTTTATTGGAAAGGGTATTTGAATTCCCCAGTCGTAACGTATGTCGACAAACACGCCATCTATGGGTAATCAGAGGCAATTTGCGATTCAACCAACATTTGGACAAAAAAGGAGTAGGTAGACCATGGTTGTTGAGGATACGGAGTCAGGATAGGAGTTGACCTTTCTCAAAGTCGTGAGATGAGGGCAAAAACATGGTGGTATATGAACCTCATGGTAACTGCTATTGTTCATTATTGATGTTGAAGTCGAAGTAATAAGATTGCTATTTCACAGTTACAGTGTAAACTTTCAAACATTTAATTTGCTTTCATCACGGTAAATATTACGAAGTTTGAAACCGCGTTATAAATTCTAATGTAAAACTTTCATTTCACTGCGTTCTAATGTTTAGATTTGTTATTCTTCTTAGACCCGAAACTGTGTTGCATATCAATACTGTTTTTGTGTTTTTTTTTTCTTTTAACCTCGGGTAAGAATTGAAATGCATGATTTCTATCATACGATGAGACAATGAAATAATTCCTGGTTTTATTTCGTGTTATTTTGACAATGACCCATTTAGGATATTGTGTTGGCAACAAAACGGCGTTTTGGTAGAAGAACACTCAGGACCATCTAGCAGTTTCAATTAGATAGCCAGACCCACCTGGTGGCCACTGGCATCAATCATCCAAACGCGCAGGCAACTAGGTATCCCGAGGAAGTCAGGTTCTTAACCTTGCTAAGAGAATGAAAATGTTGAGTGAGTACATAACATTATGAAACATGTTTCTGAAAGAATTAAAGAAACATAACGAGCACAGTAGGAGAATAAGTCGAAGAACACATGAAAACGAATTTTAAAAGCTTGAAAAGCAAAAACGGGGAAGATATCGGGAAGACTAATGAAAATAATGTAGATTTCATAAAAAACACACGTGTCAGGCCGTTACGCAATCAAAATCCTTATGACTTATTTTTTCTCCATACATAATCATTATGAAATTAAATTAAAAAAAAAAACTTTCTAACGAATATGAAGAAAAATAATTAAATTTAAACCAATCATACAACTCACACAATTACCACAAGATGAAATATTGAAGAATCAATTTATGTAAAAAAAAGCAAAGATTTTCAAGGGTGTGAAGTTAAAGTTGTTTTCTAAAGTTGTTTTAGCGAAGACACAAACCACTTTAATTTTTTTATAATTTTCTTTTTTGTTGCGAATTTAAGACTTTTTTGCAACAAATTAAATATATTTTGCTTCATGACACATTTTCTGAACGAAAACGCGTGTATACTTAACACAATTTTGAGCAAAAAGTTATTTAGAGTAATATAAATGCAATTCAAAAAAATATGGAAAGATGTATTTTACATTCATTGGACTTTTTCGGGCATTTCTAGGAAGAGTTAAAAAGCAAAAGTGGGTATAGGGCATTAGATCGGAGATAGGAGAACTCCCCCGCAAAGAGGGCAGAGGCGTAGGTCATCTAGTTAATGAGATAAAGGGGGGCAAATTCATGTAAGTTCTAATAACTATAAAACCTTTCTGGGACATAGTTTTTAAACAAATTTAACTGATTCTATTAGCTTTAAGGGCGTAGAAGACTATTCTGGAGATTCCATGAGCGTAGCTGGGTTTTAAGTCTGAGGGGGGGTCAATTTTAAAATTTTAACTTTTCAACGAAAATTCACAAAAAATCAACCAAATTTCGTCGTGATTTGTTACTGATAGACGAAATGCAATCAAATATGAACAAATTTTGTTAATTATTTTATATTTACGACTTTAAAATAGAGTGAGTTAAAACCCAATTATATGCCTAAACTGTTCAAGCCTCTTTTTGGCTATTTCCGATAGACGAGAACGAACCACAGGGGGTACACATTTGTAACCCCAACTGTGGAGCGTACCCCACTGAAAATCCCATGGGCGTAGGTCATCTGTGTGAGAAGAAATCAGGGGGTTCAAATCTACTTTTATGTCCGTTTTTGAACGCATTATGGATACAATTTCTTTTAAATTTTGAAATAAATAGAAAGCCCAGATTGAGAAGAAAGCTACCGTTATATTTCCATAAACGTAGCTTATTTCAATTTTAAAAGGGGACTAAGTAATTTTATCAAAAATTTCGATATGGATTTTCACCTATTTACAACCCACAACAACGAACTAAAGTGGGTATACGTAGGTAGCTGCACGCTTGGAGCATCCCCCAGTGAAAGCCCCATGGGCGTACCTCATCTGTGAACGGAGAAAAGTCAAGGAGCGCTAAAATATTTTTTCAGTACTCTATAGCGGCAAATTTTTTTAACAAAGTTTTCATATGTGTACTAATAATATTCGTGTTCGCTTAGTCATGATTTTATCGAATCTATATATTATTATCCTTGAATCATTTATTTTAAAAATTTTATATATATATATATTGTTGAAAGCTTCATATTTCTACCCGATCATTTTTGCTAACAATGTTCGCGAACAGAACTATTGTCACTAGAGTTCATACACGGTGTAGATGCCAAGTAAGAAGAAGATTATTAAAATTGCGCGCTTTTGATACTGCGTGAAGTTTAATATAATTTTAAGCGTAAAAGACAAGAATGGCAATATAGAGCACCATGCCGCCCTTTTTTGTTTTGTAACATTTCAATATATCCAATGTGCAAAACAAGGACGGAGGTATAATTATAGCATTTTGCCGCCCTTTACCAACCCTACATTTTAATGCGAATGCCAACCCTGTAGAATAAATATACTTTATCTTTGCTAATGAAACTAATATTGTAATATTGTTTATGTAGTTGTTTTGTATAGGACTTCTATTATTATTCAACAAAATTTCATTAGCAAAATAAGGTATGCATTTTTTATGAGCAATGGTAATTTCGCACGACATTCGACAAATCTGTGGCATCTTAACGGCACATAGTAAATATTTGATTGTCCAAAATTTTGTCTCTTTAAGTTGGCAACACTTTTCACATGATTCTAACCTAGTGCACAAATATGCAAAGATAATCGAATTCTATTGCAAAACACCAAAAAGCTCAAAAAATATATATTTATTTCAAGTATTCTACATAAAAGGCCAAAAATACAAGTAATTGAATTTTATATGCAGAATTATTAGCACGTACACAGCGTTATGCGCTTTACAAATTATCAGTTATTCCGGACGGAATGTCGGTGTTTGTAAAGAATCTTAAGCGGACCTTATGCGCTTTACAGACTATCAGTTATTCCGGACGGAATGTCGGTGTTTGTAAAGAATCTTACAGTGTGTCGGATCGATGCGACATGTCGGCGATGACTAAATAATCGGTAAATGTGTTATCGATCCCATAAACATGCAGCGGTATCGATTATGCCTTCGGACTTAACTTATAATGTGCACAATATATGGGATATATTCGGCACGAGCACTGTCGTCCGGAATAACTGATAGTCTGTAAAGCGCATTAGACGGTCGGATAAACACTCCGACAGAGGTTCGTCAATTTGTTGTGTGTTCGTTCAAGTTTTGCCCTTACACTGGACGAACAAATGTGATGACAACATGAAAAATAAGAAGAAGCATAAACAAACAATGAAGTTGTACGAAGATTTATGGGTGAAACCATTTTTTACTGAAAAAATGGAAGAAAATAATAAAAAAAATCCTGGTATATGTGTCAAAACAATGATTCCTGAAGTAATCCACATTTAATATATTACAAATTACTTGATGAATTTAAAATACTTGTCGCCTGTTTTCCCATTGATTGGAAGTGGAATTTTTCCAGGTTTTTGCCACAATACTGGTTTAGATTTATATATTTCTTTAATTTTCAACCAGAATTGGCGATCCATGAATAATTTTTTTTTTTATTATTATTATTTTAATTATTGTACAATTTGCTATATATCCATACAATTTTGGCCCAGCGCCACAAGGCATTATTGGGCTAGTTGGCTAACAAAAATTCATGATTGTACAAAAGTTTGCAATAGTAATTCACACAATTTAAAAAACTTATGAAATCAATTAAACTACCTTAATTTAATGTAAAAGTGTTTCAACTGTGTCGAGAATATAATTTTTGCATGATCTTTTAAAACTTGAAATACTCGTAAGTGCTTTTATTTCAGGAGGAAGATTATTGTAAGCATTTGCTCCAATAAAATCAATTCGTTGCTTGGTCCTTTCTAGTCTACAAAGGGGTACTCTCAGATTCATTCTACCTCTCGTATTTACATTACTTTGATTTTGCGTAAAAGATATTGGGTGATTTCCAATATCCTTGACACACTTGAAAACATAGACTAAAAGCCCGTATGTATGCAGTCCATTTAATGGCAAAACAGAACTCGCAAATTCTTTGAATAATGTTATGGCCAGTTTCTCATCCTCCGATTAATTTTAACCGGTGGATAGACCTCCGGTTAGTAAAATTTTTGTATGGGATCAGCTGTTTTATCGACACGATAAATAATAACAAGACAATGAGAAACTGGCCCTTAATGTAGAAAAGTTACGTGGAAGATTAAAAACAGCCTTCAATGCTTTATTCTGCATTCTTTGTAAAGCCTTGAGATTTTGATTAGCATTATTATAAGCGTAACTGGCTACCATATAGTTAAGATGAGATTGTATTAAAGCATGATATATCAGAAACTTAGACTTCTGGTTTAACTTATGGCGCAGCTTAAATAATATTCCAACTGCTGGTGCAATTTTCCTCTTCAACTCACTTATATGAAGATTCCAACTCAAATTACGTTGTAAAATTACACCCAAATACATAACATGATACGATTCAGTAATACGCTCCCCATTCAAATTTATCGCGAAATTACCGCTGGAGTTGGTACGATTTGGTCTAAATCTAATAAGTCGTGTCTTTGATGCATTTATAACCAATTTATTCAGCCTCGAGAACTCAAAAACAAGCGATGCGTCCCTTTCCATCTGAATCTGCAAAACTAGGTCATTCTTATAAGGATATAACAGACATACATCATCTGCATATATGTAGAGTCTACCGGTCAGATCAAGATTCGCCAAATCATTTAAATAAATAGTGAATAATAAAGGCCCTAAACTACTACCTTGGGGAACTCCGTGTTGTACACCACCCATAAAACTTTGACAATCGTTTATTTGAACAAATTGCCTCCTATTTGACAAATAACTTTTAAACAACATAAGTTCATTGCAGAAATGCCTGTTTTTAATGTAAAAATAAATTTGTCTTTGATAATGTTTGTCGAACATCCCCTTACACTCAATGATTTGTACCCCCCAACCAGAAAAAATCAAAGTTGTTTTGATTTTATGCCAACACGTCCCCGCGACAGCCGAACACGACTTTATACAATCGGATTTGTCGCCGCAACGAGTTGTGTCGCAGGGTTTATCCGACTGTATAAGGTGCCCTTTACAGTGTGTCGGATCGATACGACTTGTCGGCGATGACTAAATAATCGTTAAATGTGTTATCGATCCCATAAACATGCAGCAGTATCGATTATGCTTTGGGACTTAACTTATAATGTGCACAATATTTGGGATATGTTCGACACGAGCACTGTCGTCCGGAATAACTGATAGTCTGTAAAGCGCATTATACGGAGGCAAGCATGTATATGAAGAAGCCTTCATATTAAAAGATTAGTTGTACAACTTTTTTTAATTAACATGTGCATTATACCGCGTCCAGACTATAAGTTTATCAAGACGGAATGTTGTTGTACAGAATGACTAAAAAATCGATAAATATGTTGTCAGTTGTTATGTGATCGACGATTATGATATCGGACATAACTTAACAGTGTGGTCAATATTTTTGACTCGATTACTGTCGTCTGTAGTGGGATTCTGTTTTTTTAACGATGAATCGCATCGTTAAGATGGGATAACAAGAAAAATAACATCAAAGCTATTCGGTCGGCAGAGAACTGAACTGGGTGACACCGACGCAAACTGTATGATATTTGAAAGAAGCGCCGACAAAAACTGCATGATATTAGAGAAATTTTCCTCATGACTGCCACCTACTGATGCAGTTTCGCTTCACAGTTTCGTCCTCTTGTATTTTTATTCTCTCTGGCTCAAATATTTCTTTGTGATGCCACCTATGATTGCTGTGTGTAATGAGTTCATTAATTTTTATTCAAAGCGTACTGGCAATACTTTTTCGCCACAAATGCGCCGCAATGTTAAATATGGATAATGGATTTGGTTGAATTGTTTGTTTATATAATAATATTCCTAATAATCGCTGTTTTGAGTTGCGAGTGTAAATTGATGCATTTGTACGCGCAGTATTTATTTTTGTCCTAGATATGCTCAGTTTTTGTGATTTGTTTCTGCAGCTTCAACATACGACCGCTGCATATGGTTACCAATTATGTCTCTATTTCCTGCGTACAATCAAAGTAGCAATGAATGTCACCAAATCCAAGAAGATTCCTCACAATGATTGGAAAACATCTGTTTTCCAGTGGAAGCTATCAATGTAGCTCCGGTTACCCGTTCAAAGGAGTAAGAATTGGATTCTGACTGGATTGATACTAGCTCTATCGTAGCGACGACATTCGTATCCTTGCCTAACATTTGAAATCAAATAATGAGCCAAAAGATATGGGATCGATGATTTATATGACGATTTATTGATAAATATCTTAGGCTTCCAAGGAAAATACATTCCTCCGGAACGAAATTTTAGACAAACGAAATTCAGAATGAATTTTATTTGCTTTTAGCTTCAAAAGAAAAACTGTCTAAAATCTCGTTCTTCAGAAAACAAAAACACTTCTTTCAGAAAACAAAAACTTTCTTTCCGTAGGTTAAATCTGGAAATCGCTTCATATGGGAGCTATATATAATTATGGTCCGATACGGACCAATTTTTGCACGACAGTTTGAGGCCATAGACTAACACCACGTACCAAATTTCAATCCGATCGGATGAAAACTTCAAATCTGGGGATCGGTTTATATGGGGGCTATATATGATTATGGACCAATTTTTGCACGATTGTTAGAGGCCATAGACAGGGAGCCACCGTGGTGCAATGGTTAGCATGTCCGCCTTGCATACACAGGGTCGTGGGTTCAAATCCTGTTTCGACCAAAACACCAAAAAAGTTTTCCAGCTGTGGATTATCCCCTCTCAGTAAAGCTGGTGACATTTCTGAGTGTTTCATAGCTTCATTAAGTGGTTTCACTGCAATGTGGAACACGATTGTTTAGATGTTTATTAATTTTATTAAACATTTATAAATTCTCATAAATATAATATTTATACAATTCATCACATTTAACATATTTTTATGCATTAATAAAATAATGATGTTCAGTTATAAGTTGCAAGTTACATGTTGTAGCGTCTTCAGCCAGGGCTTTTATTCCCAATGGAGGCAGCTTGTCTGGAAAAATTTTTGAAAAATTGTCACTTTATTCCATTTGGAAAGTCAAAAATTGTTCACCAATTATTCATTTACATTGTATTTATTTATTAATTAACATTGAATACATTGCATTAAAGATAGAGGTATTGTACATACTTCTATCTTTAATGCAAACAGCTACATTATACTTGGGCATAGATCTACATTCGCGATAGTATAACACCTTCATACATTTGCGAAACATTTCCGAAGCTTGAGTTTGTGTAAGTTTTTGCCATTGTCCAAACCTTCTACTACCACCTCCAACCGCAATGGATTGATGCGACTACGCCTTTTACGTGAGTCAGCCAGTGGTACAATGGTTTTGGTTTCATTTCAAGCTCGTCCTCGTGACACACGTCTTCAACCGTCTTCTGATCAATAGATCGTTTAAGGTTTTGAAAATCGGCGAAATCACATCCTGCTCCAATGACTGTCTTGTTGATCACTTTAAAAGCACGCTGAATATCTTGGTAACAGACCATTGAGCCATATGAAACCAAATTGTCTGCAGCGGTCATAACACCACTATCAAATTTGATTCCTACCATCGGATGTAATTGGAGAGCTATTAAAGAAATGTGCCAAAGATAAATATAACCAACATTTTTTTTATTCATTTAAAAACTTACGAACAATGCTAGGTTCCAAAAAGACCAGGTGCTGTGCAGAGAATGAAGCCGACCCATTTTTGTCGGCGGCGGCTAACACTAAATTTTTGACTACGGCGGCGGCGGCTTGACGGCTAAGCCGATAAAAAATTGTCTGTTCGGCGGCGCAAAATTATCTATTATAAAATCAATTTGAAGTTTTTCGAATTGTAATGAGATTAGTTGTACAACCAATCTTACAATCAAATTTACATTTCATTCAAATTTTTTGAGCTAAATTTTTGTAAAACTATTATAGCAACTTGATACTAATTGATTAAACGTGGAAAGTTCAAAATTTTGGCAAAAACTATAACAAATATTATTAATTTTTTCTGATATAAATCAATATTTTAGATTAATTGGCGGCTAAATTTTAGTCGAGATGAGTCGACATAGTCGGCGGCGGCGTCGACTGCTAAAAACGGGTCGGCGACGGCTAAAATCGGCGGCGCGACTCGGCGGCTTCATTCTCTGGTGCTGTGTGTTCATTGCAATTGTTATTGGCTGCACCATTATAGCCTTCTGTGAAATTGTACAATTGTCCGGGGACTGGTCAATTCCATTTCCAAAGTTGCTGCTAAAAATTTGATTACCACTCATCATGGACTGTTTTTATGATCTCGCGAAGAGCCATTTGACTGACTTTCATTCTTAACTTTAGTGGGTATTATAGCCTTATTTGTCTCATTTAGCCGTTCTTCGGATGAATTATTCGTTTCACAATCACTTCCAGGCGTCGCAATTAAATTTGAACCTTCACTTTTCTCTGGATTTCAATTATTTTTTAAGGAGAATTGGAAGAATAAATAATTGCCACTTTTACCAATGCCATACGATTCTTTTATCAGCTGATTTTGACTTCTTAAAATTGTAAACAACATGTTGACTTTATTATTCCAACAGTGATGCCAAAGAGATTTTTGAAAGTTCTCTACGAAATTTCAAATAATCCTTTTTCAAGAAGGGGAAAAATAATAAAATCACATATTGTAAGAAAATAAAGAATGTTATGAAATTCAATTTTGTTAAAAATATCATTGCAATAAACATTATTGAGTAAATAAAGGTATAGCACGACAGGCGCATTACGCTTACTACACATTTTTGGGGATTTTATAAAAGAACACATGGAAACTCTCGGCTGAATCCATTGAAATCATGAATATTTGAAATGAATACAGGTGTCCTTGTCTTGTTCTCTTAATGTTACTTACAATAGACGACACACATACCATATTGTCTTTTTATCGCATATTTTCCCTCCACAGTAAACAAAATGTAAACGGGTTTACTAGCACAACAATTTAATGAATTTAGGTCTGTTCGCTACTTTTTCAAGTAATATTCATTAAAAAACTTATTTGTAAAAAACAAAAATAAATGTGAATTTTGATGTATCTTAATGGCAGAATATCTGTAGCATACATTTATGAATGATTTTACTAAAACGGGAGAATATGAACAGACATACGTTTGGCACCCTATGTTAGCGAACATTTCGTGAGATATCATGGCTAAACTCTAGTTTAGCTATACCTCTCAGATTTTTTTCAAAACTTCACAGATGGTAGTACTCTTTGAGTGGATTACAACAACAACTTTTTTTCTTGGCGGTCGTAACCGGATAACCGGTTATTCGGTTCTAAAGTGTAAGTTAAAAATCCTTAATATATCCGGTTCTAGAGATCCGATTACTTTTGAAAGTACATCACTAGAAAGGTTTTGAAGAGACCTTTAAAATGATGTATGAACCGTTATATCAGCTTCATCCGTTCCAGCTGTACGGGTAAAAACTTGTATTTTTCGGAACCGGTTTTTTATAAATAAGCTTATATCTCAAAAACTGCTCCATATAAAAGTACCAAATAACGGATTGCATTGTGTAGCTAACACTTCTACCTTTCCGTCAAGGTTAAAGTCAAGCTGCTATCTTTACTATAACCGGTGATATTAACTATTATATATCCATATATCGCGCGATTTTTTTGAAAAAATTTTTTGCCTGCGGCGCTTTCTTATTCCTATAATTAGACATATTACCCGGATCCCATCCATATACGGTTTGAAAAATTAAAAAACTTTTTCAAAAAAATCGCGCGATTTTTTTGAAAAAAATTTTGCCAGCGGCGCTTTCTTATTCCTACAATTACTCATATTACCAAGATCCTATCCATATCCGGTTTGAAAAGACAAAATGAAATTTTTTTCAAAAAAATCGTGCGATTTGAACCTTTACATCGAGCGTTTTTGGATTAAAAGCCGCTTTTTAATCCAAAAACCGATTCAAAAACACGTATTTTTTCATCTAAAACCTAAACTGATAACCGGATAAACTCGAGTTGTACCTCATTTGAAAGGTCGTACCTTTAGCTTTATAGTGATGTACATTTTAAAGTAATCGGTTCACTAAAACCGGTTTTGTTAACGATAAATTCAAATTTTACGGTTACAATTAAATTTCAGATAAAATATATCCGGTTCTAACGGAGATATCGGCTTGCAAATAACATTGACGGATAGATAGAAGTGTTAGCTACACAATGCAATTGGTAATTTTGAACCTTTACATCGAGCATTTTTGGATTAAAAGCTGGTTTTGTCAAAAAACCGGTTCAAAAACACGTATTTTTTTCATCTAAAACCTAAACTGATAACCGGATAAATTTGAAAGGTCGTACCTTTAGATTTCTAGTGATGTACATTTTAAAGTAATCGGTTCACTAAAACCGGTTTTATTAACGATAAATTCAAATTTTACGGTTACAATTAAATTTCAGATCAAATATATCCGGTTCTAACGGAGATATCGGCTTGCAAATGACTTTGGCGGATAGGTAGAAGTGTTAGCTACACAATGCAATTAGTAATATTGTACCTTTACATCGAGCGTTTTTGGATTAAAAGCCGGTTTTGTCAAAAAAGCAGGTTCAAAAACACGTATTTTTTCATCTAAAACCTAAACTGATAACCGGATAAATTTGAAAGGTCGTACCTTTAGATTTCTAGTGATGTACATTTTAAAGTAATCGGTTCACTAAAACCGGTTTTATTAACGATAAATTCAAATTTTACGGTTACAATTAAATTTCAGATCAAATATATCCGGTTCTAACGGAGATATCGGCTTGCAAATGACTTTGGCGGATAGGTAGAAGTGTTAGCTACACAATGCAATTAGTAATATTGTACCTTTACATCGAGCGTTTTTGGATTAAAAGCCGGTTTTGTCAAAAAAGCAGGTTCAAAAACACGTATTTTTTCATCTAAAACCTAAACTGATAACCGGATAAATTTGAAAGGTCGTACCTTTAGATTTCTAGTGATGTACATTTTAAAGTAATCGGTTCACTAAAACCGGTTTTATTAACGATAAATTCAAATTTTACGGTTACAATTAAATTTCAGATCAAATATATCCGGTTCTAACGGAGATATCGGCTTGCAAATGACTTTGGCGGATAGGTAGAAGTGTTAGCTACACAATGCAATTAGTAATATTGTACCTTTACATCGAGCGTTTTTGGATTAAAAGCCGGTTTTGTCAAAAAAACAGGTTCAAAAACACGTATTTTTTCATCTAAAACCTAAACTGATAACCGGATAAACTCAAGTTGTACCTCATTTGAAAGGTCGTACCTTAACCTTTCTAGTGATGTATATTTTAAAGTAATCGGTTCACTAAAACCGGTTTTATTAACGATTATTTGCTTACACTTTAGGCTCGAATAACCGGTTAACCGGTTGCGACCGCCAACCGGTTACTTTTTATTTCGATGTCAAATTTAATTCTCTATCGACCCAAAAAAAAAATTTTTTTTTTACGAGGTATAGCTAAACTAGAGTTGCTCCGATATCATAATAATTTGTTTAAATGTTTATCCTGTAAACTATACATAAGCAACTCAAATGTTGCTTTCCAAACGAAATTTCCCCAGGCGTAAAATTCTATATCAAAGTGTGCTTTATTCAAATTTGGAAGAGAAGTATCCGTAATAATTGGTCTAAATATAATTGCCCCCCTTTATCTCATTAACTAGATGACCTACGCCTCTGGCGTTTGGGGGAGAGGATTCTCCTAGCTCGCGGCTAATATGCTATACCCACTTTTGCTTTTTAACTCTTCCTAGAAATGCCCGAAAATCGACCCACAAAATTGGCCTAAATATAATTGACCCCCCTCAGACTTAAAGCCCAGCTACGCTCATGGAATCTCCAGAATAGTCTTCTACGGCCTTAAAGCTAATAGATTCAATTGAATTTTTTTTAAAAACTGCGACCCATCAATGTTTTTAGCTCTTAGAAAATACATTAATGTCCCCCCTTTTTGTCTCGTTAACTAGATGACCTACGCCTCTGGCGTTTGGGGGAGAGGATTCTCCTAGCTCGGGGCTAATATGCTATACCCACTTTTGCCTTTTAACTCTTCCTAGAAATGCCCGAAAATCGACCTACAAAATTGGCCTAAATATAATTGACCCCCCTCTGACTTAAAGCCCAGCTACGCTCATGGAATCTCCAGAATAGTCTTCTACGCCCTTAAAGCTAATAGAATCAGTTAAATTTGTTTAAAAACTATGTCCCAGAAAGGTTTTATAGTTATTAGAACTTACATGAATTTGCCCCCCTTTATCTCATTAACTAGATGACCTACGCATCTTTGCGGGGGAGTTCTCCTATCTCCGAGCTAATGCCCTATACCCACTTTTGCTTTTTAACTCTTCCTAGAAATGCCCGAAAAAGTCCAATGAATGTAAAATACATCTTTCCATATTTTTTTGAATTGCATTTATATTACTCTAAATAACTTTTTGCTCAAAATTGTGTTAAGTATACACGCGTTTTCGTTCAGAAAATGTGTCATGAAGCAAAATATATTTAATTTGTTGCAAAAAAGTCTTAAATTCGCAACAAAAAAGAAAATTTAAAAAAAAAATTACAGTGGTTTGTGTCTTCGCTAAAACAACTTTAGAAAACAACTTTAACTTCACACCCTTCAAAAGGACATTTATGATTTATCAGGCGATACATATGTATACCAAATATAGGAAAATTTTAGTAATATTTGCAATTTGTGCTACTCACCAGTGGCGATTGTAAAAGGATATTGGTAGATCTCGCCAAGATATGTGGTAAAGTGTGGGTTGTAACATATTATTTGGTCAAGTCGAGCGACTTGGAGCCTTATTTAAAAATCAACTGTTCTGTGGAAATTCTGGCACTACAGGATATGACTAAGATATGAGGAAATCATCACAGAGTTTTGTCTAAAGTGTGGGAATTTTGGTCATATTTGTAATAACTGGAAACACGAATATATGGGGGTTTTATCTAAATCTGAACCAAATCAGATCAAACTTAACACACTTAAATATCTAAAATATTAAAGATTTTAACACACATAACGACACCTAAATCTGAATCGATTTCAATCAAATTTACCAAGCATTGCTAGAATGTTAATTCTACTCTCTGTGCAAAACTTCACGAAAATCGGTAGTAAACTTTGGCCTCTGTTGTCATATGAGCCTAAATCGGACGAAAGATATATATGGGTGCTATATCTAAATTTGAACCGATTTCAATCAAATTTTGCCCTCGTGACTATATGGCCAAGCGTTATGTTTGAGCAAAATTTCAACCAAATCAGGGTAAAACTCAGGCTGAATCCATATAAGTGCATATCGGACGAAAGATATATATGGAAGCTATATCTAAATCTGAACCGATTTCAATAAAATTTGGCACATTTGACTATACTACCAATTGTACTCCTAGTGCAAAACTTCTACCAAATTTGGGTTAAAATCTGGCTTCTAGGGCCGTATAAGTGGACGAAAGATATATATGGGAGCTATATCTAAATCTGAACCGATTTCTTCCAAAATCAATAGGGTTCTATTCTGACCCAAAACACATACTTGTGCCAAATTTGAAGACGATTGGGCTTAAATTGCGACCTAGACTTTGATTACAAAAATGTGTTCACGGACAGACGGACATGGCTATATCGACTCAGGAGCCCACCCTAAGCATTTTTGCCAAAGACACCATGTGTCTATCTCGTCTCCTTCTGGGTGTTGCAAACATATGCACTAACTTATAATACCCTGTTCAACAGTGTTGCGCAGGGTATAAAAAGTCTATAAATTATTGTTCATTAGGCCGTGAAGTACAAAAATATAACAGCAGACATCTACTGCTGTTTTTAGCAGACTTTTTCTATGAGTATACTGGAAGTCGAGTCTGAATTTGGAAAATAAATTTGTTAACTCGTTTTAAAGGATTTTAATAGCATATGGAGAACAAAAGCTGAAAAAATGAAAACTTAAAATTCGCTTCCTAGAAAGAAGTACACAAAACCGAAATTTAAAAAAAAAATGTGTCTTAAAAATATCCTTACTAGTATTCTCCGCTTCTTTGGCTCGGATTTTTAAAAAAAAAGGAAAAAAAGGAAAGGGAAAAAGTAAATTTTTAAAGTAAAGACAAAATCTTTGTAACAGGACATGCCTTTTTTTGAGTGTATACTGCATAATTTTCATAAATAAGGAAATTCGGTTCATCTCCCAAACCTATAACAATGATACCCTTGCTTATGTTTACTAATTCGCATGGGGTGGTTTAGGGTATGATATAGTCGGCCCCGCCCAATACCGATATGGACCAATTTTTGTATGGTTGTTAGAAACCACATACTAACACCACGTACCAAATTTCAACCGGATCGGATGAATTTTGCCCCTCCAAGAGTCTCCGAAGGTCAAATCTGGGGATCGGTTTATATGGGGGCTATACGTAAAGTAATGCGATTTGGCCCTTTTCCAATAAGATACGACCTATATCAATAACAACTTCTTGTGCCAAGTTTCAAGTCAATAGCTTGTTTCGAACGGAAGTTGGCGTGATTTCAACAGACGGACCGACCATCATCGGGTCGTATTTTTTCCAAAATGAGGCCGGTCAGGCAGTTACTGTGAATGGTGTTCGCTATCGTAAGATGATAACGAACTTTGTATGGCCCGAATTTGCCACACAGCTAACGAAACAATGGCTCTTTTGCGCAACAAATTTAATGTCCGTGTTATCTCACGTAATGGCAATGTCAATTGACCGCCAAGATCATGTGATTTGACACCGTTGGACTTTTTTCTTTGTGGTTATTTGAAAGAAAAGGTGTACGTCGATAAGCCAGCAACAATTCAATAGCTAAAGGACGAGATAATTCGGCACATTAACGGCATAGAACCTCAATTATGCCCCAGCGTCATCGAAAATTTGGACCATCGGATGGAGGTGTGCTACCGAGGTCGCGGCGTCTATTTGGCCTATAGTTTGTTCCATACATAATTGAGTAATACGAATATATCATAATAAAATAAAATTACAATAATGTCCTAAATAGTTTGTGTTTTATTCAAAATCAACATCGGCCCTTGAAAATTTAACCACCCTATTCTTTATGGGGTCTTAGAGCAATTTTTCGATCTGTTACAAACGGAATGACAAACTTAAAAAACCACCATTTTATGGTGGAGGGTATAAAAATAGCATTTGGAATAGTATATAATAATAAAATTGCCTTCTTCATCATTATTTAGAAAATATTCACCAAGACAGTATGATTTTGGTTTGGATTTTGCGGTAAAATTTAAAATTTTCATGAATTTTTTAGATATTTACGCTTCATTTGTGTATAATTTTTCTATTCTTTAGTTAATCCTCTAATACCCAATCCCGCCTTTAGGCGGGCTTCAATAAATAAGGAAGCTTTTAGTAAAACACACCTTAAAACAATAAAAATGGGTAAAATAAAAAGAAAACAGTTGGAACTGTTCAAGAGGCTTTGCAGCATATACTGAATTTTACCTATAAAATTTTCTTGTTTAGTTTTCTTGCTTTTGTGTCGTTAACATTAAATATTTATTCAGATGCCCAAAAAATTGGGGCATTAGAGGGTTAATTATACAAACGTAATCCAAAAATGAATAAAGTTAAGTTAATTTGCTGAAGAAATAATAATTCCGATAACTAAAATAAACCTAATTTTTTTAATGGTTACATTTTCTTAATACATTTTAAAATAATAAAAACTTTTGTCTTACACTTTTCGACATTTTTTATTTTCACGGCGAAAGCTTAGGGAAACCTTGAAAATAAAAAATGTAAAAACAAGTGTAATGAACGCCTAAATGTTTTTTAACATATTTAAAAATTTTGAAAGAAAATCTTCACTCCAGCGCCTCTAAAATGGGATTTCGTGATAAAGACTCCTTGTTCCAACAAGCAAACACCTCAAACACACGGCCTGGGATGTGAAAATATGGCTCCTTCACAACACTAAATATCTCAAAACGCAACCACAAAGCCCAGGTAGCAACCCCATTGAAAACTAGGATCTCATTTGGAACCGTGGATCGGACAAAACCAAATTTCATCTTGGACAGCCCTTAAAAAAAGTGTTACAAGAAGAATGGGGCAAAATCTCTCAAGAAACGTGTCGATGCCAAGACGACTGGAAGCCATTTGCGCTAACAAAGGGTACTATTCCAAATACTAAGTGGACCAAAATAATGTCTCATACAATGTGATTACTGATACGACGAATACTTTTGTGAGCTTTTTTTTGTAGTTTTTTGATTTAATGATTAAAAATAATACAATAAAATTAATTTCACGATTTTTGTTTACGTTTTGCTGTTATGTATATACATGGAAACATTTTAATAAAACTTTTTCATATAAATGTTAAGCGGTTTGCGATTTCAAGATATAAAAAAGAATATTTTTGTGAGTCACTGTATATGTTTTGTTTTTGTTTTTTGTATGACTTGTTTTATGGTCTAAAACAGCAAGAAATCCCTTTCACAACTAAATATACAAATAAACTTGCGATATTTGTTTGTGGCTGGTGGTGGTGATGTTTTTCTCTGCCTACAATTATTGGTATTTCGTTCCAAAGAAAAACTTATAAACCAAGGTGGCTATTAAACCCAAGACAAAAGGCATCAGCCATGACTTCATTACGATTCCTCGTTCTTTTGCTCAGTATTCCATGTGGGTTCGGATTTTTCTGGAACATTTGTACGCTCTTCAGCAACTAGTTAACCGATTTTGTATTGTTGCATCATTTCACGGGCATATGAACTGTGACCAACTTCTTCGAAATTTTCTGTAGCATCTTTACCAGCTTGTTCGATCAAGACTTCTTCACCACCAGGATGCTCATTGAGAAAAGGGGTCACGTCATACACGTTGTTGTGGATTATGAACCAATTCTTTTCTTTTGTAATATTTTTGGCAACTTCGGCGTGGGTAAATTATTTTACATTTTGCGATGACATGGTGTTTAATTAAATAATTTGTGGTATTAAGTTGAATTATATTTCCTGTATATTCTCTCCCTCTTGTGATGGCTGGCCGAAGTCTGTAATTCTACGTTAACTAGGCTTTTGTGATTTTGATGCAATTGGCATATCCATTTCTATACCACACATGCTTGTGGTATTAGCCACTTGTAAATCCACCACTTGAGCAAATTCCCATATTTCCACGCGTTTGGTTGATAAACATGACGCACTGAATCTGTTTCCACGCACGTAGCTGTTGCCAGCAGTCATTTGTTTTTGAAAGGCAAGCAGCAAATCCTTTAAAATTAATAATCACTCTTTCGTTTTTGGTACACTTATTTCTATAAATTGATTATTAAATGTATACCCCCTATTTTTATTTGTAAACAATAACTTTGATTTTGACATTTGACGACCAAGTGTTGCCAATCAAAATCGAAAATTGAAATGGTTAGACGTTTTGCGTTTTCTTTTTGCACTGGTTATCCGTGCAATGACAGTGCTGAAAACATACATACATGAGTCGCCATTACGATTGTAAACATTTTGTTTTTGTAATTTTCGAATTATCGCGAATTATCTTGACAAACGTTTCTGTTGGGCGTCCGTGAAAAGGATAGCGATGAAAACAAACCTTGAAATGCTGGCAGGGTGCTAATGTGTTGAATTTCACTGTTGAGGATAATGTCTGTTTTTTGTTGTGAACGCGATTTTCTCAACAATTTCTCAACTTGAATATTACCCTAATCCTTTGAAAAATTGTTGAAATTTAGCATTTTTCAAACGTTTGTGTTTATTGGGAACTCCTTCGTTTTTGGTTTAAATTTATTATTAATTTTCTACCGCGTGTTTTTATTTGTAAACAATAGGAATGATTTTGACAGCTGGGGGCCAAGTGTTGCCAATCAAAATCGAAATTTGAACTGGTAACTTTTTGCGTTTTCTTTTAGCACTGGTTATCAGTGCAAAAAGAAAACAGCCCTCCCCATAAACACAAACGTTTGAAAAATGCTAAATTTCAAAAATTTTTCAAACATTTTTTCAAAGGATTAGTGTAATATTCAATTTGAGAAATCGCGTCCTCAACAAAAAACAGGCATTACCCTCAACAGTAAAATTCAACACATTAGCAATAATTTCTCAAGTGTTATCCTCAAATTGAAATGCATCGCTACTCAATTATTTCTCAAATAATTTTCGATGCGAGTCAAATTAAAAATTAACATGATGAAAATGATATCGCCACTTCAAATTGAAAGTCAAAGCCAACATTCTATGAATTTTGTATAATTTATTTATTTTCGTCAAAATAAAATATATATAATACACTACACTGCATAATACACTATAATACCAATTGAAAATAATAATCTTATTAAACATATCGACAAATAAGAACAAATCAACAAAACTTTAAATATCTTAAACATTATTTGTAAATACTTTTGCATTGATAATTCGATTTCCTTCCTGTTGGTGTCATAAAACAGCATTAATTTATTAATATGCGGGGAATTTGAAATTAGGAACGTGCTGGACCGCGTGTTAGAATAGATATCTAGCAGAAGGAATTGACAAAATATACATTTTAAACTGATAAGAGGATGCAAATTAAACTAACGATATGATAAACATTTTCACCCAGAAGTTGTTGATGTTAACAATTTGTTGTTTTTAACAATTTTAATTGGTTGCACTTTGAAATGTTTTTGGGAACTTTTTCATTGAAGCTGTAATGTTTGGAATGTTTTAGTTTTCTGCAATGTAATGTTTTAGTTTTTTGCAAAGAGATTTAAATTTATTGACTTCTCTAAAGTGTTGATTTAATTTTTCATATTGACTTATGCGCTTTACAGCCTATCAGTTATTCCGGACGGAATGTCGGTGTTTGTAAAGAATCTTATAGAATAGATTCTTGTTAGAATAGATATCTAGCAGAAGGAATTGACAAAATATACATTTTAAACTGATAAGAGGATGCAAATTAAACTAACGATATGATAAACATTTTCACCCAGAAGTTGTTGATGTTAACAATTTGTTGTTTTTAACAATTTTAATTGGTTGCACTTTGAAATGTTTTTGGGAACTTTTTCATTGAAGCTGTAATGTTTGGAATGTTTTAGTTTTCTGCAATGTAATGTTTTAGTTTTTTGCAAAGAGATTTAAATTTATTGACTTCTCTAAAGTGTTGATTTAATTTTTCATATTGACTTATGCGCTTTACAGCCTATCAGTTATTCCGGACGGAATGTCGGTGTTTGTAAAGAATCTTATAGTGTGTCGGATCGATACGACTTGTCGGCGATAACTAGATAATCGGTAAATGTGTTATCGATCCCATAAACATGCAGCAGTATCGATTATGCCTTCGGACTTAACTTATAATATGCACAATATATGGGATACGTTCGGCACGTGCACTGTCGTCCGGAATAACTGATATCTGCAAAGCGCATTACCAGAGAATGAAGCCGACCCATTTTTGTCGGCGGCGGCTTGGACGTAAATTTCAGTGTCGGCGGCGGCGGCTTGTCGGCTGAGTCGGTACAAAATCAAATTGTCGGCGGCGCTAATGTAAACATTACATTTTGATTTGCGTTGACATCAAATTAGAGTTAAAATACTTTTTATAAACGATTTTGTGTAGTAAAATTCAATATACATTAAAAAACATTAAGCTCGGGTATAAAATAATGTATTTCCGGATATTTGATAACAATATATGCATTAGAAACCTGTTATTGTAAAGTTAGCAGAAAGCTTTCCCTACAAATCCGATATGGTGTCTCGGACAAAACATAGAGATACATTGGAGATCAATAACTGGATTGTGCGAGGACATAAAGGAAAACCTTCATCAGCAGATCAAGTAGTCTTAGCCGAAAATTTACAAGTCCCTTCCACAACAACTAAATGTGTCACGGAAAATTATGCCTACAAAAATGATATTCTGTCTATTAAACACTATTTGAAAAGAAACAACTCACTGGATGTTGAATATACAATAGAACAAAACACTGATGGCCTACCAATATGGCTGATGGAAAAAGAAAAAGGAGTACTTAGTACATTATAGGAGAAGGCTTCAGGAGGCTATGTTTTTCCAAATATCTTAAAAATATATGAAAGTCATTCCATTTTCATAAAACTCACAAAACACTATATATAAACAAATATAAATAAACTAATAACAAAGTTATGAATTAACATATTTTATAGCTCTTTGTTTGACTTCGTATTATTAAAGTTTTGAATATATAAACACCCTATTGGAAATGGAGCAAGCCCAGGGCCAATATAGTCCCTGGGGTGTATGGACAACCCAGTTCTGTTCAAAAGGTATGGAAGGGGCCGATTATTTTATCATGGGTTTATCATTAGCGGGGAAATCTGCACATTTAGAACACAACCGCTGGGACAACTTAGTAGCAATACTCCACGGGCAAATCTTCATCAACCAGTATTTGGACCTGTTACATTTGCCGTGCGATTAGCATCAGGAAAAACATTTGAAATATTTTTTAAGAATATAATATTCTGAAATTTGTGTTTTAGTAAATGTCTGTATTCAATAAGACTTTTTTATTATGAAAAGTGAATAGAAATTTTGTGATAGGTGGCAATTTATATCATTTTCCGTAAGATATAAACTGGACAATAGGTACCCCTTACTGCTGTTAAGGGGTATAATAAGTTTGTGCATTTGTATGTAACGCCAAGAAGGAAAAGTCTGAGACCCATCGTTTAGTATACGGATCGTCTTAGAACTAAATTATGAGTCCATTTTACGATGTCTGTCCGTGTGTCTGTATATGTAATTTTGTATGCAAAATACAGCTCGCAGTTTATGTCCGATCGTACTCAAATTTGGCACAGAGCTTTATTTTTGCTCAAAGACTATCACTGATCTGGTAATAATTGACATATTTATCGACGTATTTTCTTAAAACTTTGCACAGCTCGTAAAATTTCCAAAATACCATATATATCTTTCGGCCGATTTGCACTCATATGACCACGAAGGCTAAAGTTAGACTCCTGGAATATTGCGGAGATAGCAGAATTATTATTCAGGGGAAATATGTTTCATATTTTAGACCCATTTTAAATGGGCTTTTCTCCAAATGACTCGATATATTCAACAGAAAATATGTATATTTGATATGATATTTAAGTCTAAAATTTGTTCTAATTTGTTAGATAAAGCCTACATATACTTATTGTTCCGGTTTATACAAATATGATCAAAATACCCACATTATACACAAAATTTGGTGATGATTTCCCCATATCTAATCATATCCTTTAAACAAGGCTCAGACTTGTGGAAATAACGCCCGAATATAACGATCCTCAATTGACCACACCTCTTGTTCTTGTAAAATCGCCACTGCTAAGTAGCAAAAATTTAAAATATTACTCAAATTGTTTGTGACAGAGAGATGATTAACTGGAAGTGAACCCATATCTGTTTGCATGCATGCGGGCAAGATCGTATGCCAGTGGACCGTTTTGATATACACCGGAAATCAACTAAATGTTCTTCAAATAAATTCAGTACACATAATTTTACCCATATTATGCAAGGCTTTTTTATCTATGGTTTTTTGGAAAGATTGAACTATGTACATAGGTATTAATTTCAATAAATATTAAAAGTAACCTCGAAATGAATTGGTTTTCACTGCTAAATCCAATCAAAACTGATTGGATTTAGCTTTCAGGTTGGATTAAGATTAAACCTTATCCATTTTGCATGCAATTTTTTCCAATCAGAATAACTTTTTGACTTTTGATAAAATGAATCATTTTTAATTTCAAATTAAACTTTTTTCAATTTGATTGAAGAGGTTAACTTAACTTTACAACTGTTATGTCCGCAATATTGCTGTATTAAATAACCAAAGAAAACAAAAAAACACGTTTTGTAATAAAAGTATTATTTTTAATTTTATGTAGACATAAATTGTTTGCCAAAGGAATTCACTTTTTAAAAGTAAGTTGTGATTTTGAATTTCGTAGGTAAAAATCGAAACTAAATATACATTTTTCTTTTCTAGAAATTTTCTTTCTTTAAAATTTCTTTTTTAAAAATAAAAATAAGAAGCAGCAACTGAAAAATATGGATTTCACTGTGAAACATGAACTTACATGTATTAATAAGTAAAAGTTGAGTTGCATACCATGTGTTAATGCGTCCGTTGATTGAATGATATGTATCTCAACCTTAATGCATATACCCTAAATTCTAATAGTATACGCTTACAAACTAAATCTTTGTGATTAACATTTTCATATGTTGCGTATAAATAAACGTTGGAGGGTGAAACTTATTCTATTAATTTGTAGTTATCGTGTATAAATAATTGTTTTTTTACCGTGGAAGGGTTAAGTCTTGATCTCTTTTCTGTTACGCAAGAACCAGCAGCAGAAAACGCCATTTCAGAGGACGCTGAGGTTGCCGGAACCCCAAAATAAATATTTGCCAATTTTGAAATTCGTGGAAAAACCTTCTCATTTTCCTTCCACCAATCTAAACTCTCGGTTTCTGCAACATCGACATCTAAATATTTCTCAACTTCTAGTTTTAAGGAGTCCTGCTCCTTTGTTTTGGAGCTTGCCACAAAGTCCAACATTTTCTTACGACTTCCAGATAATTTCTATAATTTACAATATTATTAGAAATTCATAGTGATTTGTATCGAATCGTACTATAATATTTACCTCTTTTTTTACCGGCGGCTCATCAGACTGGACAATCGATTGAGAATTACAGTTGAGGTTGTAATGTTGAATTGCTTCATATATAATATCAACCTCAGTTATATTATTAACTACATCTCTCTTTAAAATAAAAGAATCTGTGATGTTTTCTGAGCGTGGAATTTTTTTCAAATACTTTTTTAACGCAGACCAATTTTTTTGACAAGGATCCATTAGTGCTGCAAGTACATGAATTCTTTGAACACAAAACCTGGTAGAAAACTTGCTCTTTGCATTTTCATACAAGCTCATTGTTGATGGATATGAAGCAGTCATTTCTGCATCTTCTAACTTAGAATAGAGATTTTCGTAGAAGAATATCCATGAAGAAATAGTTGGATAGTTTTGGCCTTGCAAAACAGACGTGGCTTCTTCAAAAATTGATAAAAACTGTCTTAGTTCTTTAAGCTTTTTTCGTTCCAAACGATGAATTATTAAATTTTCAGATTTCAGATTTAAAAGCGTCAAATTTATGACGTCAACATTTTCTTGAAAGCTTGTAATCATTTTTAATAGCGAGTTCCATCTAGTTGGTACAGAATTCTTCAATGATTGGGGTTCACTGTAGTTGATAGCATCTTCCAATTCATCCTCTAAATCACCCATTATAAAGTTCTCGTCTAAAGCGCAGGAGTTATGAATTTTTTGGATGGTCACATACACTTGCTCGTTTTCTTTTAACTGTTGTATATTTTGTATATCTTCGCTCCTATAGGTTAAATGACGGAAAACACTTTTTAATTTGGTAATAATTGTTTTGATTTCACTAGTTGACGTGTCTTCCAGAACATCGTGCATAATAAACCTATGGAGGGTGTGAGCTAAACACGGAAAACGTTCGATTTGCTTCATCTTCAATGCTGATATGATATTTGTACCACCATCAGTAACCGCCTTAAAATCTTTATGCGTCAATTTAAATTGATGCAACGCCGAATCTATCTTCTCGCCTATGGTGACGCCTGTATGGGGATGCGGAAAATGTTCTGTTTTCAACGATATGGATTTAAGTTGAAATTGATCGCAGTAGTGCACTTTGATATTTATGTAGGCTATCTTTTTGTAGCGATCAGTCCACATATCCAAGACTAAATTCATTTGATTGGGAGAACGTTCCAAAATATTTTTAATTGCGTCCAAGTATACGTTATACACGTCATTTAGAGCAGTGCTTCCAACTGTTCTCGCAGTTGGAAATGTAAGATTCCCATCTATTCGTTTCATGTAGCGCTGAAAACCTGTCCTTTCCACAATGTTGAATGGCTGGAGATCTAAACAGCACATTTCTGCCAGCTGTCTTGCGTGGTTAAATTTGGATCTCTTGTCTTTTGACGAATTGAGGGCAGCAGCAGTATTAGCTTTTGTTTTTTTAAAGTTTGTACTGTGCAGTTCTATATTATGGACGGTTTTTAAATGGTTGGCATGATTGGTTGTGGAAGTGGTAACTTTGAATCTACGCATAGGATTATATTTATTTGTATACACTTATTTCCAATAATATATTTACACTTACCCTTTAAGCATTTTATTGTTCGTTTTGAAACAAATGCTACAAAACCTGTATTTATCCAAAACCTTTTTTTCCGCAACGAAAAGTGGGCCAAAGAACCTCCAGCATTCCGATCCACTTCCATTTTTGGTCTGGACTTTTGCAACATCTGCCGCTGCGTCTTTATTCAATAACAAATTCTGGTAGTATTCGATGGTATTCTCTATAGTATGATCCTCGGTTTCATCTTCAGACTCCGAAATTGCTCCCTCGCAGGCAAAAAACATTTTTATAGTTTTTTGCGTCATCCTTTTTCGTTGAAACTTAGAATTAATTAATAGGAAAATGTAACGGTGCTTGTACCACGAAAACGAGAAATGTGTGAACATCACACGGTTGATTAATGTTGTACCAATTTTGTTTGGGATGAAATGGACCATTATTCCAGCGTTGTACAAGTGAATCATCTGGAATATATTGTTACCATTTGCCGATTACTTATATCAGCGGCTTTGTTTTAGTCGACCGCAGCCGACTAAATCGGCGGCGGCTTCGGCTTGTGAAAACACACCGGCGGCGGCTGAAATCAGCGGCGCGACTCGGCGGCTTCATTCTCTGCGCATTACCAGTTATTATAAACTATTTGAAGCATTTCCAGTTAATTGTCCAACATTTTCTCATCTGTCAGCTTTTTAATGTTTCCAAGAACGTATAATCCATTATTAGGGCTGTTTTCTTTTTGCACTGATAACCAGTGCTAAAATAAAACGCAAAAAAAAATTCAGTTTAAATTTCGATTTTGATTGGCAACACTTGGTCGTCAAATGTCAAAATCAAAGTTATTGTTTACAAATAAAAATAGGGGGTATACATTTAATAATCAATTTATAGAAATAAGTGTACCAAAAACGAAAGAGTGATTATTAATTTTAAAGGATTTGCTGCTTGCCTTTCAAAAACAAATGACTGCTGGCAACAGCTACGTGCGTGGAAACAGATTCAGTGCGTCATGTTTATCAACCAAACGCGTGGAAATATGGGAATTTGCTCAAGTGGTGGATTTACAAGTGGCTAATACCACAAGCATGTGTGGTATAGAAATGGATATGCCAATTGCATCAAAATCACAAAAGCCTAGTTAACGTAGAATTACAGACATCGGCCAGTCATCACAAGAGGGAGAGAATATACAGGAAATATAATTCAACTTAATACCACAAATTATTAAATTAAACACCATGTCATCGCAAAATGTAAAATAATTTACCCACGCCGAAGTTGCCAAAAATATTACAAAAGAAAAGAATTGGTTCATAATCCACAACAACGTGTATGACGTGACCCCTTTTCTCAATGAGCATCCTGGTGGTGAAGAAGTCTTGATCGAACAAGCTGGTAAAGATGCTACAGAAAATTTCGAAGAAGTTGGTCACAGTTCATATGTGAAATGATGCAACAATACAAAATCGGTTAACTAGTTGCTGAAGAGCGTACAAATGTTCCAGAAAAATCCGAACCCACATGGAATACTGAGCAAAAGAACGAGGAATCGTAATGAAGTCATGGCTGATGCCTATTGTCTTGGGTTTAATAGCCACCTTGGTTTATAAGTTTTTCTTTGGAACGAAATACCAATAATTGTAGGCAGAGAAAAACATCACCACCACCAGCCACAAACAAATATCGCAAGTTTATTTGTATATTTAGTTGAGAAAGGGATTTCTTGCTGTTTTAGACCATAAAACAAGTCATACAAAAAACAAAAACAAAACATATACAGTGACTCACAAAAATATTCTTTTTTATATCTTGAAATCGCAAACCGCTTAACATTTATATGAAAAAGTTTTATTAAAATGTTTCCATGGATATACAAACCAGCAAAACGTAAACAAAAATCGTGAAATTAATTTTATTGTATTATTTTTAATCATTAAATCAAAAAACTACAAAAAAAGCTCACAAAAGTATTCGTCGTATCAGTAATCACATTGTATGAGACATTATTTTGGTCCACTTAGTATTTGGAATAGTACCCTTTGTTAGCGCAAATGGCTTCCAGTCGTCTTGGCATCGACACGTTTCTTGAGAGATTTTGCCCCATTCTTCTTGTAACACTTTTTTTAAGGGCTGTCCAAGATGAAATTTGGTTTTGTCCGATCCACGGTTCCAAATGAGATCCTAGTTTTCAATGGGGTTGCTACCTGGGCTTTGTGGTTGCGTTTTGAGATATTTAGTGTTGTGAAGGAGCCATATTTTCACATCCCAGGCCGTGTGTTTGAGGTGTTTGCTTGTTGGAACAAGGAGTCTTTATCACGAAATCCCATTTTAGAGGCGCTGGAGTGAAGATTTTCTTTCAAAATGTTTAAATATGTTAAAAAACATTTAGGCGTTCATTGTTCCATCAATAAAAACTAAGTTTCATTACACTTGTTTTTACATTTTTTATTTTCAAGGTTTCCCTAAGCTTTCGCCGTGAAAATAAAAAATGTCGAAAAGTGTAAGACAAAAGTTTTTATTATTTTAAAATTTATTAAGAAAATGTAACCATTAAAAAAATTAGGTTTATTTTAGTTATCGGAATTATTATTTCTTCAGCAAATTAACTTAACTTTATTCATTTTTGGATTATGTTTGTATAATTAACCCTCTAATGCCCCAATTTTTTGGCCATCTGAATAAATATTTAATGTTAACGACACAAAAGCAAGAAAACTAAACAAGAAAATTTTATAGGTAAAATTCAGTATATGCTGCAAAGCCTCTTGAACAGTTCCAACTGTTTTCTTTTTATTTTACCCATTTTTATTGTGTTAAGGTGTGTTTTACTAAAAGCTTCCTTATTTATTGAAGCCCGCCTAAAGGCGGGATTGGGCATTAGAGGGTTAACTAAAGAATAGAAAAATTATACACAAATGAAGCGTAAATATCTAAAAAATTCATGAAAATTTTAAATTTTACCGCAAAATCCAAACCAAAATCATACTGTCTTGGTGAATATTTTCTAAATAATGATGAAGAAGGCAATTTTATTATTATATACTATTCCAAATGCTATTTTTATACCCTCCACCATAAGATGGTGGTTTTTTAAGTTTGTCATTCCGTTTGTAACAGATCGAAAAATTGCTCTAAGACCCCATAAAGAATAGGGTGGTTACATTTTCAAGGGCCGATGTTGATTTTGAATAAAACACAAACTATTTAGGACATTATTGTAATTTTATTTTATTATGATATATTCGTATTACTCAATTATGTATGGAACAAACTATAGGCCAAATAGACGCCGCGACCTCGGTGGCACACCTCCATCCGATGGTCCAAATTTTCGATGACGCTGGGGCATAATTGAGGTTCTATGCCGTTAATGTGCCGAATTATCTCGTCCTTTAGCTATTGAATTGTTGCTGGCTTATCGACGTACACCTTTTCTTTCAAATAACCACAAAGAAAAAAGTCCAACGGTGTCAAATCACATGATCTTGGCGGTCAATTGACATTGCCATTACGTGAGATAACACGGACATTAAATTTGTTGCGCAAAAGAGGCATTGTTTCGTTAGCTGTGGGGCAAATTCGGGCCATACAAAGTTCGTTATCATCTTACGATAGCGAACACCATTCACAGTAACTGCCTGACCGGCCTCGTTTTGGAAAAAAATACGACCCGATGATGGTCGGTCCGTCTGTTGAAATCACGCCAACTTCCGTTCGAAACAAGCTATCGACTTGAAACTTGGCACAAGAAGTTGTTATTGATATAGGTCGTATCTTATTGGAAAAGGGCCATATCGCATTACTTTACGTATAGCCCCCATATAAACCGATCCCCAGATTTGACCTTCGGAGACTCTTGGAGGGGCAAAATTCATCCGATCCGGTTGAAATTTGGTACGTGGTGTTAGTATGTGGTTTCTAACAACCATACAAAAATTGTTCCATATCGGTATTGGGCGGGGCCGACTATATCATACCCTAAACCACCCCATGCGAATTAGTAAACATAAGCAAGGGTATCATTGGTATAGGTTTGGGAGATGAACCGAATTTCCTTATTTATGAAAATTAAGCAGTATACACTCAAAAAAAGGCATGTCCTGTTACAAAGATTTTGTCTTTACTTTAAAAATTTACTTTTTCCCTTTCCTTTTTTTCCTTTTTTTTTTTAAATCCGAGCCAAAGAAGCGGAGAATACTAGTAAGGATATTTTTAAGACACATTTTTTTTTAAATTTCGGTTTGGTGTACTTCTTTCTAGGAAGCGAATTTTAAGTTTTAATTTTTTCAGCTTTTGTTCTCCATATGCTATTAAAATCCTTTAAAACAAGTTAACAACTTTATTTTCCAAATTCAGACTCGACTTCCAGTATACTCATAGAAAAAGTCTGCTAAAAACAGCAGTATATGTCTGCTGTTATATTTTTGTACTTCACGGCCTAATGAACAACAATTTATAAAATTTTTATACCCTGTGCCACACTGTTGAACAGGGTATTATAAGTTAGTGTATATGTTTGCAACACCCAGAAGGAGACGAGATAGACACATGGGGTCTTTGGCAAAAATGCTTAGGGTGGGCTCCTGAGTCGATATAGCCATGTCCGTCTGTCCGTGAACACATTTTTGTAATCAAAGTCTAGGTCGCAATTTAAGCCCAATCGACTTCGAATTTGGCACAAGTATGTGTTTTGGGTCAGAATAGAACCCTATTGATTTTGGAAGAAATCGGTTCAGATTTAGATATAGCTCCCATATATATCTTTCGCCCGATATGCACTAATATGGACCCAGCAGCCAGAGTTTTATACCGATTAGCTTGAAATTTTGCACAAGGAGTACAATTGGTAGTATAGTCATGTGTGCCAAATTTGATTGAAATCGGTTCAGATTTAGATATAGGTCCCATATATATGTTTCGTACGATATGCACTTATATGGATTCAGCCTGAGTTTTACCCTGATTTGGTTGAAATTTTGCTCAAACATAACGCTTGGCCATATAGTCACGAGTGCAAAATTTGATTGAAATCGGTTCAAATTTAGATATAGCACCCATATATATCTTTCGTCCGATTTAGACTCATATGACAACAGAGGCCAAAGTTTACTACCGATTTTCGTGAAGTTTTGCACAGAGAGTAGAATTAACATTCTAGCAATGCTTGGTAAATTTGATTGAAATCGATTCAGATTTAGATGTCGTTATGTGTGTTAAATTTGGTTAAAATCTTTAATATTTTAGATATTTAAGTGTGTAAAGTTTGATCTGATTTGGTACAGATTTAGATAAAACCCCCATATATTCGTGTTTCCAGTTATTACAAATATGACCAAAATTCCCACACTTTAGACAAAACTCTGTGATGATTTCCTCATAGCTTAGTCATATCCTGTAGTGCCAGAATTTCCACAGAACAGTTGATTTTTAAATAAGGCTCCAAGTCGCTCGACATGGCCAAATAATATGTTACAACCCACACTTGACCACATATCTTGGCGAGATCTACCAATATCCTTTTAAAATCGCCACTGGTGAGTAGCAAAAATTGCAAATATTACTAAAATTTTCCTATATTTGGTATACATATGTATCGCCTGATAAATCATAAATGTCCTTTTGTACACTTGCATTAAAATTTCTCTCGCTTCATATTTCCCATATTTTTTACTAACATTGTGTTTCATCCCATGGTGATAGCCGATTTTAATTCTAGTGTTTTTGTACAAATATTCTCTTCATTATAAGTATTTGTATCTGGAAATGCAAACCTTTGCATAGCTCCCAGCAAATTTGAAGTAGTTAAGGTGGTAACACAAATGTTGGTATACATAGTGGTGAAGGGTATAATATAGTCGGCCCAGCCCGACTTTACTTACTTGTTTTTTACTAACATTGTGTTCCACCCCAGGGCATTAGCCGACATAAATTTTAAGTCAATAGAATTTTGGTCTTAAATATATTGTCGGTTCAGATTTAAATGCATGTATATGGGAACATAAATCTTTATATATACCACTCAAAAAATTTGACAAAGTGGTGCAGGGTATAATATAGTCGGCCCTGTCCGACTATAGACTTTCCTTACTTGTTTTTCTATAGAAAAATTTGTCAAAATTTTATTTCTATAGAAAATTTTCTCAAAATTTAGCATATTTATTGAAAATGTATTTCTATAGTAAATTTTCATATAATGTTATTTCGTGCTGATGGTCACTGATTCTTAAAAAACCTCTAATATAAATCTTTCGACCGATTATAAATTCAATTTTGCGAAATTGCCTAAAAATGTATACCCTGCGTCGCACTCTTTATAGAAGTATTACAATATACATTGTCCAAATCGAGTGAGGTAAATAGCAACATAAACCTTTATACAAAGCACTCAACAAAATTGAAGGATTGAGATTTTATCAAAATGTGGATCTAAATACAAAGTTGTGTATATTATAGTCTGCACCGCCAGACTTCAGATTTTCTTATTATTATTTTTTTTTTTTTTGACTAAAATTATGTTTCGTCCCATAAAGTTAGATTCAAATATTAAGTACATAGATTTTGTTGAAGTGTATACAATTTTGTCTAAATCGGTGCAGATTCAAATTCATGCATATGGGAATATCAACCTTTATATAGCTCGCAACAAACTTGAGATGGTATCAATGAATTTGGTCCACAATGAAGGGTATAATACATTATTTTTTTATTAAACATAGGAACGACATTGGCCTAAATTCGAAACATAGAGTACAAGTACACACACTTTTTCATTAGAAATAAGTTGTTTTAGCACACTATACGAGTGCTGGAGATCATGATCGCACTGAATAATCCATTTAGACGGTATTTCCCGTGATTGTTATGGTAATATTACATGGGACAAACTGTTTTTGAAGATTTTCAAAAGCATAGTGCCCTCTATACTCTATAAATCGGAGCCATAACATGTCCAAAAAACGACCCCCAGACCATAATATTACCCCCACCATTGTTGAAGGAACTGTTTTTATTTCTTGGATTAAGACTTTTTTCTTTGGACCTTCGTACTAAACTTCCACCACCCGAGCCATGCAATTTAAACTTTGATTTGTAGGAAAATAAAACACATTTCACTGATTCTCATGCCATTTAAGGTGTTTTTGTAAAAATTTAAGGCGCGGTTAAATTTTTTCGAACTCCATAATTATTGTGAGTCTCACGAAATACAGAGAAGGCCTTTGACGAAATGTCCAAATGAAATCGTCACTTCCGTGAGAGTTCCTTTATTGGAAGTTGTTAGAGACGCTACATTTAAAGTTGGGCCACTAGATATTTCTACATAATTCGATACATATTCCTGTTTTTGTTGCAGTGAAACAAAATTTAAACAAATACTTCTGTTTTGTTTATTTACATTTGCTTTTGTTTCTTCTTCTTTTCAGTATGTGACATTTACTTGAGATGTGTTCCTCCCCAGTATTTTAGTTAGTTGCCAATTCATATTTTGATAACTACAAAATTCGCATATAATGGTGACTCTGGTGCGACTTGCACTGATAGTTGCACTGGATAGAACACCAGTGCAACGATTACCATACAAAAGTTCTATCCAGTGCAAAAAGAAAACAGCCCTATTATAGTTTTCTGCAAAGAGATATACATTTGGTGACTTCCTTAAAGTTTTATTTATTTTTTAGTTTCACTTACCTATAGGCCGGTACTCTGTTCGGTTTTCGCGTTGAAACTCTATACAAAACCAAAAAATGCGAAAAATTTGCGAAATTTTTTCCATTTGTGATACTTTGTTTTTTCGTGTTGAAAAACTGACGTTTACAGCACGGCGCCATTTGCAATGTGAATTAAGAAATAATTTATTTTTTTAAAAACTATTTGTGCGGGTTTATAAATCAAACACGGACCATATTTTTGTTCCGAAACTATACAAAGGATCAAAGGAATAGCAGATCAATTGCCCAAGGAAAAATAAAATGTTATTTTGTAAAAACAAGCAACAACCACCAACTTAATCCAATATCGCTCCCTGTAAAATAGCGCTCCAAGCTACCTAAAAAAACGCCGCTTTCTATGTGCGAAATAATGGTTTCCATAAAAATTTTTCGCAAGAATGAACATAGTACCGGCCTTATTATTATAAACTATTTGGAGTAAGTTCAGTTATTTGTCCTCAATTTTCCAATTTTTTTATTTCTTCCAATTGACCACGAACTTCGTTGCACAAATAAGTATTGAAAACCACATGGTTCTTCGTTGCATTTTAGGTTAGTTTTGTCAAAGTTTTCTCATATTATCTTCAACACTTTTTCAAAGATTTCGTCAACATTTTGGCAAATTGGAAGTAATTCGCAAACAATTTGAAGATGTATTGAAGATGATCTGTTTCAAGTCAAGTTGAATTTATGTTGAAAATTATATTTACATACAAACTGAAAAGTTGTTGCATTTGAAAAACGCTCATCCTGTGTTACATCCCTAAAATGCTCAGATTTGTCGTCGAGTCATGTCAAAAATTAAAAGTAGAGTTTTTTGGACATATAAACACTTATGGCAAAATAGAATACTTATATCGGTCTATTTTTGGAACACTACACCTTAAAATTACAATTGGAATACTGTTAAAATGAGATTTAGGCACACCAACTGGAGTCGACTCCGGAGTCGAGGCAAATAAGAAATGCTGTCGAGTTGAGCAAAATTGACTCGACTCCACAGTCTTGATTTGAACGACGCATAATGCACCGTGCAGATTATATAAGATTCTTTACAAACACAGACATTTCGTCCGGAAAAACTTATAGTGTGTAAGACGCATAAATTCAAATATACGCAAAAGGAAAACATTTTTTAAGTTATTTTCACATCCCTATGTTCTTTGTTTATTGTTTTTTTCTATGAAATTTATTTTAGTAATTTGTCATATATTTTGAAAAGAGTATGTTCAGTCAGAGCATATTCCAAATTAGGGGCGTTTACCTTATAAAATTGACGTGTTTTGGAGGAAAACTTGTGTTTTGAACTTGATTTTTTGTATGGGGAAAACTACTCATTTCGAAATGCTTATAAAGCGAAAACCTTTCAAATTTCAAAACATGCTTGGTGAGAACGCAGTATTATTCTACACTCTATATATACACAAGTGGTTTTTTGTTGTAGATACAAATAAATTTTTGCTACTGACGCATAATTGCGTTTCAGTTCCTATTTAGTACTTACATATATCGTATTGAACTTACACCACGTTACATTTAGGACTAATTACTTACATTACACAATAACTCACATTATCGTCTGTCTCAAAAAGTCCACTTGAAAATAAAATTCCGACTGGAAATAAATTGTGTAGTTTGACAAACTAATTTTTATAATGTCGAATAGTCACATATTTCTGAAATCTGTTTTTGCTCGAGTTCCGCTAAATAATGGTATCGGACGCTGTGTGTGTCAACTACAGAGGATTACATTAAAATTCTGCAAGCATAACGGATCCAGTAAGGGAATGCGGTAAAAATGTAAGATTAAAACCACAATAGCAGACAGTTAATGTTCTCTTTTACACAGTGAATTTATTGAAAGAGGGTTGGTGGACTTTGCCAAGGAAAATCCTGGTGTTGTTGTCTATGTCAAACCTAGGCGTCACCGCACGCCGGTTATAGTAGGAGAATATTGTACGTAACAAATTTTAATTGTAATAAAAAATGTAATATTGCCTGCTTTCAACTTCATTTCTTCTTCTATCAGTGAATGGCGAACGTGAGTGGTTAAACTGTCGCAATTCCTCCAAGGATGATATTTCTAAATGGATAGACTTGCTGAAAACTCAAAATGGATCATCTAGTTCAGTACGTTTGCGCAAGATGTGGCACACTGATGTCCCTTCAATCCAGGGTCCATGGACACCGTTTATGTTACAAACTCCTGATAGCAATAATACCAAGTATCCTTCCAGAGAACTTTCACAACCATTGGATACAGAACGTTCTGCAACGGAGAAATTGTTAGAACTTTATAAACAACAAAAATAGAAAAATAAATGTTGATCTTTTAATAGCAAAGTTCTACACTTTTTAGGTGAGTATTAAGTTCGAGTTTAGCGGCTAAAATCTCTAAAGTGAAAACTAAATCAGTAAAAAGGCTTAAAATTATACGTATTTGTTGCAAATTGATGGGGAATAGCCCAAAGCAAATTTTCACAAAGTCTGTATTCCGTAAAATGGATTATTAAAGAAAATTGTTTAATGTCAACCGACATTAAACCAAAAAATCATTTCATTTTTTTCATATGTAATTTTTCATTTCATTAATAATATTTTTTGTTGCCTAGTGTAAATTACATTTTTTCATATATTTCCATTCTTCAACATATCTTTAAATTATTACTTTATTCATTTCATTTTATGTTGATGTTTTTTATTATTATCATTCTTTGATATTAACAAGTATATGGTGTGTATAAAAAAGTGTTATAAACAACAATAACAACACTCAACTTCACGTCAATACCAAAGACAATAAACTTTAGGAAGATAGGAAATTGGCTACTGAGGAGATCAAACCATTTACGGGTTAGTTTCATACTTTTCGTAGTTTGACGTGGCATTAAAATGCAAATAAAAACAAATTAAGTGCACGAAATAAATTTCCATAAAGGGGAAAATGTAATTTTTTTGTTGTTGCCTAAAATTTAACATTGTTTCATTAAGAAAATTAAGTTTTTCATTTAAAAAATAAAAACGAAAAAACAAATAAAAAATTACAAACATGTATGAAACTAACATGGTAAATGCAACATTTGGTATGGCGCAAGCCAATTTCTTATCTTCCTAAAGTTTATTGTCTTTGGTCAATACTTGTCGTATACAAAGACAATAAACTTTAGGAAGATAGGAAATTGGCTACTGAGGAGATCAAACCATTTACCGCGTTAGTTTCATACGCGAATACGACAAGTATTGACATAGCATTAAAATGCAAGTAAAAAGAAATTAAGTGCACGAAAAAAATTTATTTTTTTTTTGTTGCCTAAAATTTAACATTGTTTCATAAAGTAAATTAAGTTTTTTATTTAAAAAACAAAAACGAAAATGAAATAAAACAATTACAAACATGTATGGAACTAACATGGTAAATGCAACATTTGGTATGACGCAAGCCGATTTCCTATCTTCCTTAAGTTCATTGTCTTTGGTCGTATACGCGTTTGGTTCGGTAAACGACAAGTATGGGCCTAGCACGGTACATGTTTGATGTGCTCTACAGCCAATTTCCCATCTTCTTCTCTCTATTATCTTTGTAGAGAGTGAGTGTTGTGGCAGCCCGATTAAGTTTCAGGCTCACTTTTGTTTTTGCAAAGATCATTTCTTCTTTGCTTTGCCCTTGACCAATATAAAGGTCTAGATAATTCTTAAAATGGATTATTAAAGAAAGATAATCGTGAAAAAGTGACGATTTTAGCGGCTAAAGGTGAGTATTAAGTTCGACTTCAGCCGCTAAAATCGTCATTTTTCACGATTATTTTTCTTTAATAATCCATTTTAAGGAATACAACTTTGCTTTGGGCTATTCCCCATAAAGTCATAATGAAATCTGCAACAAATATGTATAATTTTTCTTATCGAGAAAATTGTATCGGAATCTAGAATAAAATAAATAAATAGCTTTGGACCATTCAAATACCCCGGACCTGATGGAATTACTCCGGCGGAGTTACAAGCAGTGACTGAAAGAATTATTCCTTGGTTGACGGAGATATATAGAAGATGTATAAGCTTAACATATATTCCAGAAAAGTGGAGACAAACAAAAGTCGTTTTCATACCTAAAGCAGGAAAAGCCTCTCACTCCAGTGCGAAGGATTTTCGACCAATCAGCTTATCCTCATTCCTACTTAAGACTCTGGAGAGGATGTTAGACATTTATCTTTGAACTAACATCGATTCAATTTTGCTATCGAAGGGCAGGTCTACTGAGACCGCATTGCATGAACTAGTCAGCTTTATTGAAAGCTCACTATCTGTCAATTTATACACAATCGTGGCGTTTCTAGACATCGAAGGGGCATTCAATAACGTCCATCCGAGCTCGATATTAAATGGACTGGCAAGTCTGAATGTTGATCCAAGTATACTTAGGCTGTTAGACGAACTGCTAATGAGGAGGCGTATTTCAGGCACACTAGGACAAGCAAACATACAAAGGTATGTGAACAGAGGCACTCCCCAAGGAGGAGTTCTATCACCTCTTCTTTGGAATGTTGCTATAAACAACCTTCTGGTTTCACTAGAAAAAGAAAGGATAAACGTGGTGGCATACGCAGACGATGTGGCTCTGGCAGTCAGGGGAAAATTCCCTTCCACAATCAGAGATGTTATACAGAGAGCCCTCCGGATGACCGAGAAATGGGCGAAAGGAAATGGTCTTGGAGTAAATCCTGCAAAGACAGAATTAGTCATGTACTGCAAAGATCGCAAAACTCCTACGGTTAAGCCCATATCCTTAGGGGGTATTGAAATTCCCTTTGGTGAGTGTGCAAAATACCTTGGCGTTATTTTGGATAGGAAGCTGAACTTTAAGCTTAATATTGAAGAAAGGGCGAGAAAAGCCACGGTAGCTTTGTACTCGTGCAAAAAGGCAATAGGAAAAACTTGGGGACTAAAACCGAAAATTGTGCATTGGCTATACACGGCAGTAGTTAGACCTATAATGCTATATGGTGTTGTAGTATGGTGGCCGGCACTTCAGCAACCGACAGGTTTAGACAAAGTTCAGCGTATGGCGTGCTTGTGTATCTCAGGCGCATTCACTAAGACAGGAACAGATTCCCTTAATGTTATGATGCATCTATTGTTTTTAGACATTTTGGGCAAACATTCAGCTGCAACTACGGCTGTGCGGTTGCGCGAGCTATCGCTGTGGTCGGAAAAAATGTACGGTCACAGTTCGGTCCTCAAAATAATGCCAGATGTGCCTAACGTAGTGGATTACACTCTGGGGAATCCACTTTTCGACAAAAAGTTTGAAACTCTAATTTCCAAAGTGAGGCGGGGTGTACACAGACCCTGGGAAACACTGTAATGTTTTTCAGGCTGAAATATTAGCAATAAGAGAGGTGGTGAATTGGCTGGGAAGTAATGTTCCAATAAATATTGGCATTAATATATACTCAGACAGTCAACCTGCAATAAAATTCTTGGACTCTGTGTTCCTTAACTCGAAAACGGCCATCGACTGCCGTAAATCTCTAAACGAGATGGATGAGCAGTACAATATTACTCACCTTTAGCCTTTACAACTTTACAAACATGTATTAAACTAATCTGGTAAATGCAACATTTGGTATGACGCAAGCCAATCTCCCATCTTTTCCTCTTTATGGAAATTTATTTCGTGCTCTTAATTTCTTTTTATTTGCATTTTAATGATATGTCAATTCTTGTCGTATACGCGTTTGGTTCGAGTATTAAACTAATGTGGTAAATGGTTTGATGTGCTCAGTAGCCAATCTCCCATCTTCCTCAAATCTATAATCTTTGGCCAGAGGCATACCCAACAGATTCTAGTTCCCCTGGAATATGTAAGGTAGTTCATAACCTTCCTAACTCTTCTCCTTCGCAGTTCCCCGGTATGTTCCTATTAAAGGACTGCACAAGTATGCTTTTTTTATAGAACATCAGCGCTTCGCTAAACAAACCGAACAAATACTTCGTTCGACGGCAGCATGGCTTGAAAACATAAGCACAACAAAAGGCAATCGAAACCAAACCAAGCATAACAAATATCAAATCCATGTTGCATAGAACATGTTGCTACTTGGGCTATAATTGTTTTGCGTGGGTTATGCATGTTCTACAGAACCTCAAGCAGCACAGCACAGTGGGGTGATTTAATTTTGAGAAAAAATATAGAAGCCTTAAGCAGCAATTACTTCAATAATTTTTGTACAATATAGTAACTACGAAGCTTGATTTAGCTTTGCGTATTGTTTTTTTATTTCATATTGTTTTTTGTTTATTTCTAGAGTCGAACTTTTGGGATTGAAAATGAAAATAAATTACATTGACTTTCAATTTTAACATAGAAGATTTTTTTATTTATAGGTTTATTATAATTAAAAAACACAATGAATAAAATTAAAATCAAGCAGAAGCAATTATAGCTACCGGTTTATGTTCATTAGTTATTTCATTTAAAATAAAGGAAAATAAAATACCATTTCATGGTTTCATTTAATAAAACTATCAGTTCTTAAAAATCTGATGTGATATTTTATATATAAACAGGCGGTACTAAGCTTATGTTTCACAAAACCAGAAATAAAAGTGCAAAAATAATATAAACTTAAGAAATTATTTGGAAAATCTAAAATAGCTTGAAAGAAAATGGCATCAGAAAATTAATGGTAAACTTAGTACCGCTTTAATGCAAAAAAAACTTACGTTCGGGGAATCCATGGCTTACAAACTTTCCTTGCACACACACACACAGTTCAATGACTAGTCACCAACTGTCCCACCATTTAATTTTTTGCTTTCAGCTCTGTTCAGGGGCCAAATCACCGCATTCGTCGTCGAGTTCTGTTTCGTATAGAGAAACATTTCGATCGCATTAAATTTTTGGATCACCGCATTCGATCGTAATTTATTTTGTCTACTACTTTTTTTACATTGCTGTAAACATATGGTAATAAGAAATTGAAAGAGAGTAGAATTTCAAAATAATGTTTTGTTATCAAATTATGTTATTTCTGATATTTATATTGTTTTTGTGTGTTAAAATATATGTGTAAAAATATATTATGAATCGAAGTGTTTTTTCCTCGTTTTCGGATTCAGACGATGAGTTTAATAAGGCATTAATAAGGAAAAATATTCGTGACAAAAGCAGTCCTTTAGCATTGCCTGAAGTAGAGTAAGAGTAAATTGTGTTTTTAACATCCATAGATTTAAAAGACGTTTTCATATGTCAAAAGAAGCTTTTAAATATGTTCTTGAAAAAAATAAGTTTTTTTGAAGCGGCTACTGAGCATTCCTTTCTTTGATCCGATTCCCTAAATGCAAGTAATATATTTTCTTAAATGTATTTTGCCAAAATGGAATAATAATTACATTTTCACCAACTTTTTTATTTTTGTTTACCTTTTTTCTGCTCAAAAATCACTACATACTTCGTTTTCGATAGCATGCTACCTATCGTGTTCAACTTCGAGTAGAATAGAGTTGGGTAGTTCGCGAACGAACTAGTTCAATTGAACGGTTCACTGAAATGAGCGAGCTGAACTAGTTCACATCTATTGTTCTTTTCCGTTCACCATGTCAGTTTAGCTAACTAAGCACATTTTATCAGTTTGATCGCTCAGTTATTTTCGCTTTCGTAATAATTGGACAATTTTGTGCCTTTACGCTAATATCGATCTTTTTTGCACATAAGCTGTTCGGGATTATTTTCACATGTGGTTTTTGGGATGAATAAATCAACGCAAGGCTAATAGGTTTCATTTATGATGAACTGGAAGAAAGCAACACCATAAGTTTAAATGAACCGGTCACTGACTGTAAATGAACTAATGAACTAACTGACCGAACTAGTTCGTTGATCGGAAAAGAGCCGAAGTGAGCGATCACTACACTGAACTATAATGCCCAACACTAGAGTAGAAACAATTCGATAACAACTGCGGTGATCCGCGTAAACTACATTACGAAGACGAAGTACTCGATTTCGACTGCGGTGATTTGGCCCCTGATCGAAATTACCAGTTACTTAAACGATTGTGAATTAACACTTAAAAAAATGTATGTATGTAGGTTTCCTGGTAGGATTAACAACATACAATCTTTCTATTCTTTCTGATAACCCAAACGGTCTACTTCTCAAATAAACCCACATTTATAACCCTCGACTTTGTGATTTTTTTTCTACTCCTGGTTTACCTTTGTATGTGATGTCATAATTTCTCATACTCCGAGAAATTATGACAACCAATTGACGTCCATTTTCTCATAGTGTAAAGGGAAACATCCACCTGCTGTCCCCTAAACCGAATAATACAGTTCACAACAACCACAAGCGGAATTGGTGTCCACTTTGTACTCTGCCCAATACCATCGTCGCCAATCCCCCCTTAACCTAGCATTTTTTAAACATCTATTGTAAAAAAAGTACGAATTTTTGAAAATATTTTACGCCAAACGTTTCAGAGCGTTAGAATGCATTAAAAATCATAAAAAAAATTATAAAAATTTTTATTTGGCAAAATATCACAATATTTTTTAATTCACATCCAAAGCACTGAATTCGGATCACACCTTACAAAGTGATGCACATTGAGTGCAACGGCTGTTGAAATGGTGAACATCCGTCCTATGATAAGCCCACGTTAAATTATTCGCTTCTGCGCCAAATTTGCACCACTTCCGGATCCAAATAGAACATTTTCATTACTTTTTTGGCGACACTTTATTTGCTGGGATGTTATAATATATTAACATAGGTGTTACAACCATTTTGTTCTACTAGTTCGTAAACATCGTATGTTTAAACTTAAAAATATTATGTTAGAAACGTTAGTGGATGGACCAAGACGGCATGCAGTGTCTCAGGGCCGCGTACACAGAAAAAAAGTGTCTTGTAAATTTAAGGACCATTTTAACTTCCACATAGTTCAACAAATTTACTGTAATATAGTTCATTTTTCGTAACCACAACGAAAATTAACTTAGCTAAAGGAAAACTTATAAAAATTCAGTAAATGTTTTTTAGTTCACTAACTACGAAATGGGAAGGATTTTTCCTTAAATAAATTTCCAACACAGTAGTTAATGCATCGTTGATTCTATTATAAAAATACATGGGCAATATAAAAATCTTGCTACGAAATGTGGACAATTTACTAAGAAAAAATTTTGTATGGAAAAAAAAAAATTTAGTAAAATTTAACTTAACGACATTACCGATTCGTACGATGGCTACCTACAGATTATTTCCCTTATTATTATATGTTGGAGTGTTTTTACTCACATTGAAAATTTTAGAAAAAGTAGAATAAAAAGTAGTTAATATTATCTTTGACGGGTGTATATAATTTTTTAGAGATTCCTCATAGATTTGGTATATATTTTACCTTAACTTATAGATAGAATTCCAACTAATTGTGACGGCCACCATATAACATATGAAATACATTTCGTACAATTTTACCATTCGTATGATTAATTGTACAACTTGTAAATATATGAAGTATTTCATTGCCTACTGGGGAATTTCTGGCATGTCTCATATTCTTTGCGCAACACGTCGATATTAAGACTGATTCGCCATTTCCCTTTATTAACTGTTGCCATCATCATGATTTGATAGGAAGGTTTCGGTAGAATTACCCTATACCTTACCAGACATCACGTCTAAAAATACCATTGTGTACACATGAGTGCCATCTATTGGTTAGAATGGGCAACGCACATATCATACATGGTTGTATAGAAAGGGGAGTAGCGAATGCAGAGTTGTGATTAAAAAAGAGAGTTGTGGAGACTGACCTTACACAAAGTCGTGAGACAGGCTTAGCACAACTTATTGCAACTCACGCTTGTCATTAGTGAAGTCAAAGTCGAAGTCAGTGCGTTCAAATAAGGTACTCCCACATAGGAGTTGAATTGGCAGTATTGTTGTTAGTGCAAAATAACCTGCAAATTTGAATTTTTAAATCGGCATCGGTATATGGAAATATTATTTTTTTTCGGTAAAGTTGTGGAAATTATAGAATACTCTGGACGGGATTATAGTGTTTTATTTTTTTTAAATATAGATATTATTGCAACATTAATAAGCGGATATATTGGATTTATGTTAACTTTTCGTCATTTTATAAAATACACCTCGGGTAAGAATAAATGAACAATGTGCGCCAGCACAAATGCTACATTTCTTTTTATCTAATTATTATATGTTGCGAATAATAGGATTTGTGTCAAGACTAAAGGAGTTTGGGATTAAGAAACCCTGTGACACAACTGGTTTCGCTAATTAGGAATTCGCCTGTCATCTGGTCTATGGCGTTTTGGGACATATCTACCCTGAAGGCACTCGAAATCCCGAGGTTAATAACCTCTACTACACGGAAACAATGTTAAGTGAGTAGAAATATTCCAACATGCATAAACAATATACATATGAGCAAATACAGTAGAAATCGACCACTCAAAAATTAAAATAATTATAAAAATGTTAAAGAACAACAACAAACAAGAAAGTAAAAGTTTCACAAAAAGTAAAATACAACGTAAATTTTACACAAGCCTTCTTACGTAACCCCAAAATCACGTGGCTGCACTTTTTTTTTCAATTTCTCCATTTTGTAAAAACGTAAAAGAAAAAAAACAAAGAAAACGGAAAATCAGTAAAACTTCAAAATTTTTAAATAACGCGAATGATTCAGTTACATTAAAAAAAAATAAAAGAAAGAATAACTAATAAAAATGCAAAGTATAAAAAAGTATTTTTTTTAAAAAAGAAAAGTTTTTGAAATCTCATTTGATAAAATGAATACTAAAATCAAAAAGGCAAATTTTTGAAATCAATTTGAAAGCTTATATTATTAATTTATGTACAAAAAGCTAAAAAAGGCAAATCATTAAAAAAATATTTGAAATATTATTATTCAGATAAAAATCATTTTTATGAAAGAAAACAAACACAATTATGTAAAAAGCATGCAATTATAAAACTAATTTGAAAAATTATTACTTATAAAAGTTTAAACAAGAAAACAAGAAAAAGCTCATATGAAAAATTGTAATCTATAAAAAAAAGAAAAATAAATTTTGTATTCAAATAATAATAATAACATCCAAATTCATTTTTTTATTCTTTGGTACAAAATTAATTTAATGATATAAAAAGTATAATAAATGTTCCCTAAAAGTGAGTGAAATTTGGATTTTATTGTTATCATTCCATTATTAGTATTTATATTGTTATTTATTTCCATTTGTAAATAATATCTAGTTGTAAGGTTATTTTCAATTTTATTTATACAAAATTTTTAAAACAAAGCCCATTATAATGAAAATGAAACAATACATTAAAATGTGAATCGATTCTTGAAATTAAAAATGTGCTGAGTTTTTAATTAAAGGATTGAGGATGTAGCTGGTTTGTAAGGGAAGTGTCGCGGCAATTTCTTGGGAGATTCTTTATATGAATAATGGGCTGAAAGGATCTCAAGGATGATCTATATAAGGGTCATGTTAAGGGGGGGTAGCTTGACGAACCACGTCCAACAGGTTCGGTAAATCGTTAATAAAACAATTTTCATATCCTGGATTTTATAAAAACGTTTAAAGAATGTCCGTCCGTCCGTTTTTCTGTTATGAAAATTTAAATTTCTACTTGTCTATTGTTGTGAAATTAGGAAGATGAGAAATTATTATCAACACCAGGCACTTCATATTTAAATGGATGGATAATAACGGATCGAAACCCACATTTCCGGCGAGCTACAGCCGCAGCTTAAATTCATAGTGCCACCGTTATCACCACAAATCTTGTCCATCACAATTTGGCGCCCAGCAACGTGGGACAGTAGTATGGTTCTAACTTGCTACGCTGTGCAAGTCTATATCGTTTGAATTCTAAATAAAAAGGTATTAGTCTGTATAGTGCATTCGAACCATTTACTGTCTACTTTAAGGAAGTGGAGTCTTAAATTTTTGCCACTTGGCATGGTTTTCGTAAACCCACTTTCTCCCATGTTTGACTATACTAGATATGTTTGTAAGTCCCGGGAAACAAGTGTCTTTTGTTATACCAGTGTAGCGACATACATTGATAGATATTCATACATGGCTAACTATTTAACTTTTGACTATGTATAACTATTATAGTAAGTCATAATTAAATAATTAATTTTGTTTTGATTATTTGCTACTATATTTTTATACATAGATTGATGGTTAAAGTAGTTAACAATATATGTTTATATGTTTTGTAATTTGTGAAGCCAAATTCTTTAAAATGTTTTTATACAGAAATTATAAAACAGATAACAATCCAATAAAAGAATAATCAAGAGAAAAGTTACAAAAAGTAATACGATTGTAGTTTCTGAAAATTCTAGAAAATGGAACTATTTATTTTAATGATTTAATAAATATAAAATGAATTTGAGAAAAATATGAAAAATTTCTTATATTATTATGGGAAATTAGACAAAACTTATTTACAAAAATATACAAATAAAAAATAATAGAATAATAGAACAAATAAATTTTCCAAATTCATTGTTTTTTTTTCGCCACTTCTCGAGCAGGCAGCTACAAAAACACCTCAATCTGATGAATCCTTGAATTATCTGAAAAAAAAAGAAAACTAATTTTAGAAAATTTTGAAGTTTGTTTTTTTTTTTTTAATTAACCAAATAATTCAAAAACTAAAAACAAAAAAGAAATGAATTGTTAAAATAAAAAAAAAAAAAACAAAAACGTCTGCGAATTCCAAAAGTTGAAAATAGTTGGTTAAGCAAAAATTAAAACAAAATCTTATTGGGCCACTTTTACCGGTATTTTCGATTAACGTGAAACAACGTTTTCTTTTAATTTTCAATTTGAAATTTACGTTAAACTTCGTTACTTTCATTATCAATACAAAGTGAGAATTTTGAGTTATACATAATGAAGCTTAGATCAAAATCGGCCAGTGATACTATGTCGAACATGACGAGAACTACGACAACAAATACAACAACAACTACTGCTACTGTGACTGCAACGACAGCCAATGCAACCACCACTGTTACGACGTTTACTACAACTGCTACTACATCGGCAAATGCTACCACTGGATTAGACATTGATCAAAACTTAACATTGGGTCCTAATAGTTTTTCGTCTACAGGGAGTGATAGTACGTTTCCATCTCCCACGTTCAGTAGCCTTACGGCGATTGGAATTAGAAATGATTTTCAATCACAAAATCGTGAAATGACAAATTCCCAATCAGTACCACAAAATTCAAACGGACTGTCAATTCAGGATTATGTTGCAGCCTCAGTAGGTGCTGCACAGGCAGGTTCGATGAGGGAAATGCAGGAAAGTCTTATGAGATTAATACCAGAAATAGTAAGGGAGACCATAAGGTCTGAACGAGCATTGTCAGTATCGGACAGGAATCAGGCAGATCCAATATCGACGAACAATGTTCCACCACAACAAGTACGAGGACGAAATCAGCAGATTTCGAATGGACCAATAACGCATACTCCTCAACAACAACATAATTTGCCACCGACTAATTTTCCTCAGGGGTCACATAATGCTAGTTACCAAGGGGTTAATAGGACACCACAACAGGGACTAGGGCAAAGTCAACAAATTCGTAATCCGTCGAATACTAACACATTTCAACAACAGCAACATAATTTGCCACCACCTCCCGTTTCTACCAATTTCCGAACTGGTAATAACCAGAACTACCAATTTCCATCTGATAGATTTAGTTATCCACCACCACCGATTTCTAATCACTGTCAGTCGAACCATAACCAGAACTATCAATTTCCAACAAATGGACCTATTTGTCCACCACAGCCTCAACAAAATGTCATTTCATCTTCTGCCTTTGGTTTTGTCCCAAGGACACAAAATACTCTTGATATTGATAAATGGGGCATACAATTTGACGGCAGTAGTAAATCTGTTAGCGTAGAAGATTTTTTGTTTCGTGTGGAAACTATCAGAGCTGATACTGATTGCCCATGGCCAGTCCTTATGAAAGGTTTTCACCGGTTGCTATCTGGAAACGCTTTCGAGTGGTTCTGGAATTTTCGAAGACAAAATCCGAATTGCGACTGGGATAACCTAAGGTATTATTTCAAACGAAAATTCCAGAGATTCGAGAGCGATTTCGAAATACAACGCAGGATCATGGAGAGGAGGCAACATTTTAATGAAAGTGCGGATAATTTTCTTCAGGATATTTTGACACTAAATAATCAGATGAGAGTATCCATCCCAGAAAATGAATTGGTTAAGATTGTCAAAGACAATCTGAAGGATGGACTGGCTCAGCTGATATTTCCAATGAATATTGTCAACATGGACCATCTGTTAGAAGAGTGCAGGCGTGCGGAAAGAAATCTTTCCAAACGAAGCTCTTTTAGGCCACAACAACAACAACAACAACAATTTCGTAGAGTGAATGAATTAGAATATTCTAATGATTTTCACTATGAACAACCACATGATTTCGGTCAAGACCACCAGATTGAAGCATTAAGGCTTGGTAACCAGCCTGTGAAACAGCTTATATGCTGGAATTGTAGGCATTCAGGCCACACGTTTATTGAATGCGAATCCGAGAGGCGCAACCTATTCTGCTACAAATGTGGGTTCGAGAATGTTATTACACCGAACTGCCCAAGATGTACGGGAAAAGAACAGAAGAGCATGATGAGGACGGGGCCATCATGTTCGGATGCCAACCCGCCCCAATAAGTATTTCGGACTGTAACATTTCGTTACACGTTCCACAATCGGATTTTACAATTTACCCAAATGAGTCGTCAAACGAATTTATTAGACCAGCACAAAACAATCTAAACATTATCAAAAGAGATGAGTACAATTCTCAGAGCGTAGATATCACCCCTGAGAATCGGAAACCAAAACTGAAAGTTTTGACTCCATATGAAGATAGACTTTTGAATTACAATCGAGTTAGGGAAGAAATCTTCAAAGATTTCAAAGGGCCTTCGGAAAAAATAATGAAAGCAAGGACGCGATACAACAATAGAAAAAGTGAAAGAGAATTGTTATCCATTTCAAGCTTATGTTCAGATAATGATATAAGACCATATTTAGACGTCTCAATAAACAATGTCCCTATGAGAGGTTTAATGGATAGTGGTGCCAATGTTTCCTGTCTAGGGAAGGATTGTTTGGAAGTCGTTGATGAATTGGGTGTAGAAATTTTTGATTTTAAATCCTTAATTCGAACAGCAGATGGAAGAGGAAAATCTATTGTTGGCAAAGTGAGAGCCAATATAAAATGTAATGATATATCCCATATCATGACATTTTATTTGGTTCCTTCGCTGTCGCAGAAACTTATTTTAGGCTGTGATTTTTGGAACACATTTGGGATCACAATTTCGTTTAAATATCCAAAAATCAATGAATTACATATAACCGAAGGAAATGACCCTAAGATACATGAGCTAAGCTATGAACAACAGATCCAACTGGAAAGTGCAAAGCTGGAGTTCAAATGTTTTACTAAATTTGGTTTGGGGAAAACGCATCTGGAATGCCACATAATAGATACTGGAGACTCTGAGCCAAGAAAAATGAGATATTTTCCCATATCACCGGCTGTTCAGAAGTTGACATACGCCGAAATCGATCGTATGTTGGCTCTAGACGTTATTGAACCAGCTACTAACGCAGCCTGGAACAATAGAGTAACTCTAGTCATCAAACCGAATAAAAACCGGTTATGCTTAGATGCTAGAGAGTTAAATAAGGTGACAAAGAAAGATGCATACCCTCTACCAAATATTGATGGTCTTCTGAGCCGGTTGGGAGAAACTTTTTTCATTTCCGCCATCGACTTAAAGGACGCTTTTTGGCAAATTCCTTTAGAGGAATCGAGTCGGCCAAAAACAGCTTTCACAGTCCAAGGGAGACCACATTACCAGTTCAAAGTAATGACCTTTGGACTGTGAAATGCTGCTCAGCGTATGTGCCGACTCATGGATAAAGTTATCCCATCCGAGCTCAAAGACAGAGTATTTGTGTACTTAGACGACTTGCTGGTAGTGTCATCGAATTTTCAAGACCATGTGGAGATGTTGAAGATTGTGGGTAGACGATTGTCTGACGCCGGCCTTACGATAAACTTAGAGAAATCTAAGTTCTGTTATAAAGAACTTAGATATCTAGGATATATCGTAGGCGACGGAAAATTGAAAACTGATCCCAGCAAGGTTGAAGCGATCACGAACATAAAGCCACCAAAAACTCCTAAAGATGTCCGCAAATTTTTAGGGAGTGTTGGTTGGTATAGGCGGTTTATACCAGATTATTCAACATTGACTGCACCGATAACTGACACGTTGAGGAAGTCGACCAAATTTAATTTCACCCCAGACGCTCAGGAATCGTTTGAATTATTGAAGGAAAGATTAGTTTCAAGTCCTGTTTTACGAAGCCCTGACTTCAGTAAACCATTTTTTGTTCAGTGCGACGCATCAAATGTGGGAGTTGGAGCTGTCTTGTTCCAGAAAGATTCGGAAGGTGAAGAACATCCTATCGAATATTTCTCAAAAAAGCTTAACCCTGCTCAAAAAAATTATTCAACAACGGAAAAAGAGTGTTTAGCAGTGGTTTTAGCTATTGAGAAATTTCGACAGTATATTGAATTGATGGAATTCACAGTCATCACAGACCACTCCAGTCTGCGATGGCTGATGAAACAACAGGATCTCCATGGAAGACTCGCCCGTTGGAGTTTAAAACTTCAGGGTTATCAATTCAATATAATACACAGGAAAGGTTCGAAAAATGTTGTCCCTGACATGCTTTCGCGTCTAGATATGGAGGAGCTCAGTTTTGAGAATAATGTTTTTATAGACTTGAGCTCACCAGAATTCAGTTGCCCTAAGTATGAGGAGTTGAAAGAGACGATAAGACAGAACAAGGAACAATTACCGGATTTGAAAGTTGAGGATGAAATTGTTATGAAGAGGACAAATTTTAACCGTGGCGATATCGTGGATGAGAACGATTGTTGGAGAATCTGGTTACCAGATGCTCTCACTGATAGTGTGATCAAACGTTCTCATGAGGTAAATACATGTCATGGTGGGATAGGAAAGACGATCTACAACGTGAGGGAGTTTTTCTATTGGCCAACATTAACAACCGATGTCAGAGATTTTGTGAAAGATTGTCAGAACTGTAAGGAGAACAAGAATCCAAAGCAAATTCTCAGACCAACCATGGGTCAAGAAGTAAGGACTGAACGTCCATTTCAAAAAATATATGTAGATTTTCTTGGACCATATCCCAGGACACGTAATGGTAACACACATATATTCATTGTCCTAGACCATAGAACAAAGTTTGTTTTACTTAAGGCTATGCCTAAGGCAACTTCTAAAGCCATCATAAAATTTCTAACCGCTGAGGTATTCCATAAGTTTGGAGTTCAGAAACTCTGCATTCCGACAATGGAAAGCAATTTACTTGCGAATCATTCAAGGAACTCTTAAACTTATATGGAATTCATCATATGCGCACCGCCATTCATGCACCTCAATCTAATGCCAGCGAAAGGGTTAACCAAAGCATCCTGAGTAGCATAAGGGCATCATTGGAAAAGGAACAGAACAAATGGGATGAGGATTTGTCACAAATAGAGTGTGCATTGCGGTCGACTATTCATTCTTCGACTGGCGAGACACCCTATTGTGCGCTTTTTGGTTACAATATGGTAACACATGCTCAAGCTTACAAAATTTTGAAAAAATTAGGAGCTTTGTCTGACGGCGAGATCATAGTGTTACCGCAGTCGTCAAAAATGCAAATTATTCAAAAGAGAATATCTAAGAAACTTCATAACGCATATGTAAGAAATGAGAAGTATTATAATAAACGAGCGCGAGAGATTAGATTTAGAGAAGGTCAGGAAGTTTATCGGAAAAACTTTGTACAAAGTAATTTTTCTAAAGGTATCAATGCTAAATTATGTAAACAATGGCTCAAGTGCAGGATCAGAAGACGCATTGGGAAAAACATGTATGAGGTGGAAAACTTGAATGGAAAACTGATAGGTACAGTTCATGCTCAGCACCTAAAAGTCTGATATGCATGTGAATTACTTGCTTAGGTCATAACAGAAATTTTATGTGAATTCTATGTGAAATACAACGGATTGAATGTGTACAAGGCATAGTGGAAATGTGTTATCATATCGATGTATATGATCAACAATAGGAAATGATGGGCGAAAATAAACTTGCGCATAGATGTACCGAAAGAGAAAAAGGCAATCTAATATTCTAACATTTAATGAAGATTTCCAAAATTCACTAGAACTACACCAAATTCACTAAAACTACGAGTGATTACTTACAGTACTTACAACAATAGCATTCCAATGGCTGGGGATTGTCTGTCGTAAATAAATGGTAAATCCTTGTGCTGGTAGCTTGCCATCTATTCCAGTAGTTATCTGTAATGAAGAAGAAGTATATTAATGAAGGTAAAAATAGTAAGCGGTAGATACCAGGATACGATTGATTTTTTTTCGAGATTGTCTCGGAGAGTGAGGTTTTGGGCCTAAAACGGGTTCCAACCAGCCACCAGTCCATGAACCTACATTAAAGGGTTATACAAAGTATTAATTCAGAAGTTTGAAACAATTTAAAGAAAAGTTAGAAAAAACTCGATTTATTTTATTTGATTTTGTGGCAAGACAACGACCAATCACATCAGTTAAATAAATCAAGTTTTAATTAATTGAGTCTTGAAAATTTCCAATTAAAATTCTAATGGTTTCATCATTTTTTTTAATTAGAACATTAATCAATCATAAAAATTAATGGTATAGATTAGTATGTTTAATTGGATCAAATTATTATTTTTTTTTTTCTAATTCTGTGTGATTACTGATTGAAGCAAGATTTTTTTTTCGTGTGGATGGATCTTAATATCCTTGTGCATGGAAAATATACCACAAATGTTTTTTAGTTTTTCCCCGAAAAAAAAAAACTAAATAACCCAATTATCATGAGTTGTATTAAGGTTATTTCTTTAATTGCTGCTGCTAAAAACAGCAGTATATGTCTGCTGTTATATTTTTTGTACTACACAGCCTGATGAACAACAATTTATAAAATATTTTGGTTTTAAATTTGTCCCCAAAGCATATCTAGGAATAAAAAGGAACATTTTTGCTCTGCTATACACTTACAAGCTCCTAAATACGATCACCAAACATTTTGTTTGCTGTTGTATCTCATTTTGATAAATATTCACATTTTTGGTCAAATACTATAGATATTCATCAAATATTTTTTTTAATTATGTTGCTAAGTTGACATTTTTATTTATTTCGACCAAAATAAATCATGATTTAGTGTAATCGAGTTTAAGGGAAATAGCAGGAAATGTTTGCTATTTTAGCATACAGGTACCGCTGTCCCTTTTTCAGCAGACCTTCCTGCTGTCCCTACTAACAAATTTCTTTGGGTGTACGTGAGTTGATGTCTATCTGGTATGGAGAGCTCCTAGTTCAAAAGCAAATTTTGTTAAAAAAATTACTTCTCTAGAAAATCTAATTTCATTTCTATAGGAGTTTTTCTCTGTTTAGTGATACAGGAAATGTCAAATTCCATTTCTATATGTAATTTCTTTTCGAATGATTTTGTCAAAATTTCATTTCTGTACGAAATTATGTCACGTTTCATCTCCCTACGAGATTTTATCGAAATTTAATTTCTATAGGAAGTTTCAGGATTTCATTGTTATAGGAAATTTTGTGAAAGGACCATTTCTATAGAAATTTCACTTCAGTTCTTTGAGAAATTTAATTTCATTTCTATATAATATGGTTTTATCAAAATTTCGTTTCTATAGAAAAATCGATTAATTTTGTTATAGAAGTTGGACATTTGTGGCCTCAGGTTCGGGGCAGTATTCGTTTGCATTCTCAAAATTAAAATCTCATTTAGATAAAGATTTATTTAGTTATCAGCAAATAAGTTTCTCGTTCCTATGCTGAAAGGTAGGATTTTATCTATAGAAAATAGATTTAAAAACAGTAAACGTGAAAACATTCTATTTTTGAGTATTTGTTATTAAATTTATTTTATATTTGTTTCCTATTTTTATTTTTGTTTACTTCTGACAAATTGCAATCTTTCGTAATACAGGAATCGAATAATAAAGTCGTTCATTCAAAACCAACCGACTTCTAAGAAAAATGTTTACTTAAGAAGCAACCAAATTTTAATTTTAAATGAGAAAGAAGAAATAGAATAAAATGAAAAAGAAAACACCATAAGACTCTAAGGGCAAATAACAACACTACAAGGAAACAAAAAATTATATGGTTGAAACCCCTCTATTCTTCTTGAGTGCAGGGTGCTCATCACTTATTTCAATAACACATGCGAAACATTGTCGAAAACGAACAGCTTTCTTTTAGAGGTGCACCATCAATTTTAGTTGTATAGTTATTTGTATTCATAGTCGTGAACGGACAATTCATGGCTTCGATACTAATTGATGACCAGAATTAGGACGATAACTTGCATTTTATACGACCGCATGTAGTATGTTTCGTTGGGCGAAATTGTAAATGGAAGAAAAATAGAATTTGTAATTACAGGATTTTTGGTGTACTGAAGCTTCTGTATGGGTATAGCTCATATGAATACACAGAAGCTCAAGTCCATGCTTATATAGTTATGAATACGTACCCATTTTCCTTCCATACGGGTCGTTCAGAGTGATATAGGCATCATGCAGGGAGAGGTACAGATAGTGGAGATTTACACTCCCCTTGGACAGACGATGTTAGTTGGCTCAATACTGGTATTCTTCTATTGTAGTACTGGTATGGAGTGTTGCCTACTCCCTAAGCTGTAGGTATGTGCTTTCCTCGAATGTAGCCAGCGGGGCCTCTTGCCTTTTGACATTGTTTCTTCCAGGCAGTTGACAGTTAACAATGCCACTGAAAATTTAGTGTATGGGAAGTTACATTTGCCAGTTGGGGGTGAGTTTTTTTTATCCGTCCGTGCAAGATTCTTTGTCAAAGGGAATCTATAGTTTTTGCGCAGGGAAATTGCTTATTATTGTAAGCTAATTATGGATCAATTCAAGTATTGCCTAAAATAGGTATATACAGTGGCGCTTTTAAGAATTTAGGCAAAAGATGTGCTTGCTGATGTGCGCGTCTATATATTGGAATTTCTTCTTTAGTTCTTTTTTTTTTGATTATGTCAGTTAGTGCCGACAATGTATTACCTTACGATACGTTGTGGAAACGCACAGATTACCTAAATGAAGGCGTTCTGGGACAGCGTATGCTGACATTAGGGCTGTTCGCGCATTTTTTTTTTTAGTAGATTACAGGTAGTTGAATATCGACTTTATTCATTTGAATGTTTATGGTAGTTAAAAGAGGAAATTTCTGTTCAAGTGGGAAGATTTATTTGTAGTTTTGCTGAGTAATGGACAAAGCAATAATACTATATTCGAATAACTTGGTGTCCGACTTCGTACTTCCCAAATTTTGTTTCTTCATTGCTTCCGAACACAAAACTTTGGCTTTGTGACGGCCACCATATAACATATGAAATACATTTCGTACAATTTTACCATTCGTATGATTAATTGTACAACTTGTAAATATATGAAGTATTTCATTGCCTACTGGGGAATTTCTGGCATGTCTCATATTCTTTGCGCAACACGTCGATATTAAGACTGATTCGCCATTTCCCTTTATTAACTGTTGCCATCATCATGATTTGATAGGAAGGTTTCGGTAGAATTACCCTATACCTTACCAGACATCACGTCTAAAAATACCATTGTGTACACATGAGTGCCATCTATTGGTTAGAATGGGCAACGCACATATCATACATGGTTGTATAGAAAGGGGAGTAGCGAATGCAGAGTTGTGATTAAAAAAGAGAGTTGTGGAGACTGACCTTACACAAAGTCGTGAGACAGGCTTAGCACAACTTATTGCAACTCACGCTTGTCATTAGTGAAGTCAAAGTCGAAGTCAGTGCGTTCAAATAAGGTACTCCCACATAGGAGTTGAATTGGCAGTATTGTTGTTAGTGCAAAATAACCTGCAAATTTGAATTTTTAAATCGGCATCGGTATATGGAAATATTATTTTTTTCGGTAAAGTTGTGGAAATTATAGAATACTCTGGACGGGATTATAGTGTTTTATTTTTTTTAAATATAGATATTATTGCAACATTAATAAGCGGATATATTGGATTTATGTTAACTTTTCGTCATTTTATAAAATACACCTCGGGTAAGAATAAATGAACAATGTGCGCCAGCACAAATGCTACATTTCTTTTTATCTAATTATTATATGTTGCGAATAATAGGATTTGTGTCAAGACTAAAGGAGTTTGGGATTAAGAAACCCTGTGACACAACTGGTTTCGCTAATTAGGAATTCGCCTGTCATCTGGTCTATGGCGTTTTGGGACATATCTACCCTGAAGGCACTCGAAATCCCGAGGTTAATAACCTCTACTACACGGAAACAATGTTAAGTGAGTAGAAATATTCCAACATGCATAAACAATATACATATGAGCAAATACAGTAGAAATCGACCACTCAAAAATTAAAATAATTATAAAAATGTTAAAGAACAACAACAAACAAGAAAGTAAAAGTTTCACAAAAAGTAAAATACAACGTAAATTTTACACAAGCCTTCTTACGTAACCCCAAAATCACGTGGCTGCACTTTTTTTTCAATTTCTCCATTTTGTAAAAACGTAAAAGAAAAAAAACAAAGAAAACGGAAAATCAGTAAAACTTCAAAATTTTTAAATAACGCGAATGATTCAGTTACATTAAAAAAAAATAAAAGAAAGAATAACTAATAAAAATGCAAAGTATAAAAAAGTATTTTTTTTAAAAAAGAAAAGTTTTTGAAATCTCATTTGATAAAATGAATACTAAAATCAAAAAGGCAAATTTTTGAAATCAATTTGAAAGCTTATATTATTAATTTATGTACAAAAAGCTAAAAAAGGCAAATCATTAAAAAAATATTTGAAATATTATTATTCAGATAAAAATCATTTTTATGAAAGAAAACAAACACAATTATGTAAAAAGCATGCAATTATAAAACTAATTTGAAAAATTATTACTTATAAAAGTTTAAACAAGAAAACAAGAAAAAGCTCATATGAAAAATTGTAATCTATAAAAAAAAGAAAAATAAATTTTGTATTCAAATAATAATAATAACATCCAAATTCATTTTTTTATTCTTTGGTACAAAATTAATTTAATGATATAAAAAGTATAATAAATGTTCCCTAAAAGTGAGTGAAATTTGGATTTTATTGTTATCATTCCATTATTAGTATTTATATTGTTATTTATTTCCATTTGTAAATAATATCTAGTTGTAAGGTTATTTTCAATTTTATTTATACAAAATTTTTAAAACAAAGCCCATTATAATGAAAATGAAACAATACATTAAAATGTGAATCGATTCTTGAAATTAAAAATGTGCTGAGTTTTTAATTAAAGGATTGAGGATGTAGCTGGTTTGTAAGGGAAGTGTCGCGGCAATTTCTTGGGAGATTCTTTATATGAATAATGGGCTGAAAGGATCTCAAGGATGATCTATATAAGGGTCATGTTAAGGGGGGGTAGCCTGACGAACCACGTCCAACAGGTTCGGTAAATCGTTAATAAAACAATTTTCAAATCCTGGATTTTATAAAAACGTTTAAAGAATGTCCGTCCGTCCGTTTTTCTGTTATGAAAATTTAAATTTCTACTTGTCCATTGTTGTGAAATTAGGAAGATGAGAAATTATTATCAACACCAGGCACTTCATATTTAAATGGATGGATAATAACGGATCGAAACCCACATTTCCGGCGAGCTACAGCCGCAGCTTAAATTCATAGTGCCACCGTTATCACCACAAATCTTGTCCATCACATAATCAATAAATGTGCTACTGGAAAATGTGAGTGCATCATGTGAGGGAGTTTTAGAGACATTTTGTGTATATCTCGTATGATTGTTTGTGTTTGTTATTGCGTAATTTATGCTGTTGTTGGTTGTTTTGATTCTAGAGACAATGGAATGTTCCTTGTGTGTTGTTGGTATTTTTTGTGATGAGAGTTGTTTTCTTGCAATAGCGAGATCAGAAAGTGATCGTGTGTGTGTGGAGTTGTTTTTCTTTACGGCAGGTTTATGACTATTTGTGTCTGTGAGTTTTATTGTTGCATTCAGTTATGTTGATGCTTTTATGAAGTGCACACGTGGATTTAATTTTGCAAAATTGTACGTGCGGTATTGGTGTTTATTAATGAAAATACATTTATTCGGAACATTTTAGAAACTGAGAAGTGAATGATGTGATGTTAGAGTAACCAAAAACGCTTTTTATTGATAAAAAACAAATAACACATTAAGGAACTGTATATTTCTGTTAATAGTTTAAAATTAGTGCGGATTTTTAATTGATTTACATAAAAAATATACAACATGAGAGGTAATAGGATGATCTATATTTGTTATACATCTGGATCACAGGTTGGAGATGCAACCATTTTTTTTGAATCTATATTTTTTTATGTTACAGCAATTCCTACAGGTGAGTACTAAATTCGAGTTTAGCCACTAAAATTAAAAATAAATCACTAAGAAAAGTATAAAATTATACGTCTTCGATACAAATTTAAATATAATATATAGCCCAAACCAATTTTTTAAAAAGATTATTTTTTTATTATTATGGATTATTAAAGAAAACTTATCATGAAAATTGCGATTTTAGCCTCTAAACTCGAACTTAATATACACCTTAAATACTAAATGCTATACTGACAAGTGGAAATTATGTCTAATTTTATAATATTTTTTATTTCAAATATATTCTGAGAATAATTTCAAAAACGTCCCATTAGCCCATGGATATGATTCCAATAATGTACCTACTGGATGGATTTTTCAATGTGGTAAGTTTTTCTATAAACGGTATTTTGTCCGTTTTTAATAAAACCAAAATTTCAATTTATTAAAAATAATTATTTTCACTTGCAGGTAGACAGGTTTTACTGTTTAATGCTAATTAAGCTGATATCCTTATTGGATTTAGGAAATACTCTTGAAAACCGTAAGTTAAAAATCAATATGAACGATAGAATTTGATAATATTTTTCTTATATTTTGTATAACTTTGCAATTTCAGATGCTTATAAGACAAATCCGCCCAACAAAAGATAGCCAAAATCGATGAAATTGGACAATTCAATTGAATATAGAAACTTATGCCACATATATCTTTCATATGGATAGAAAACATGGAAATTTAAATTAATTAGTTTAGTCCTAATAACGTAGAATATTACTCTTTTGAAGAAGCAATTACTAACTACCGACAAGTAATTGCATCCAACGTTCTAATAAAAATATTTCCTTTATTGTATATCATAACCCATAGTTTTGTGTAATATAATAATAATTTTTTGAAATAAAATACTGGTGGTAATAGAAAGTTGACTTGTTTTGTACGAAAAATTTCTTAGTTGTGTACAGGCTTGTTGCACCTTTGATTCCTCAATTTCTCTACTTTTTTGAAAATTATACTGACAAACAGTTTATTTCAAACCAATTTCTTAATACAGGTTTCCCAAAAAAGTGTTAATTTTTCCGGATAGCAGGAATATTTTGAATGAGTTTTAGTATATTCTTCCCACATCATAGTAATAATGAACTAAAATACGATGCAATACATGAACTAATTTATAAGAAAATCATGAACTTATCTAGATGAAAAAAATCTTTGGCGCCAAATCATGGTCATAATTACTATGGGTTAGTTCATTTTTCATAAAAAATAGTAAACTTTTTTTTCGGTGTATGTTATGGCTTTCATTATATCCAAATGAAGGTATATAAAAAGATCAGCTAAAGGATTTAGAAATGGACAAGCCTCTGTTTGAATCAGAAATAAGCATATCTCTTTGCGAAGTCGAGGGAGATACTAAAGATGCAGACATAGATGGACACCGTATCCCAGCAAAAAAAGTTCCACAAACATTTCTTTTAAAGCGCATCTCGGAATACCCCATCAAGTTTTTCCATTTCCAATGCAGTCGACTCAGAATTTCACCAGGACCTAGAGTATATACTTTATGGGGTCTGAAGCCAATATTTCGATGTGTTACAAACAGGATGACGAAGTTAGTGTACCTTCCATCCTATGATGGAGGGTATAAAAATGTAGCACTGTAGTTTGATGAATTGCATATCAACCACCCTGTTTTAGTTAAGCCAGCACTTGTGATCCTTCGTTACACCCAATTGTTAAAATTCTTGTTTTCATGACGAAAATAAATTTACCTGATCTGAAAAGGTCAAAGTTTGTGTAATTTGAAGCCAATAAAATGTAATGTCGTAGAGTTTAGATGTAATATCGTAAGGTTTAGCTGTAAGGTGTCTTTTCTGTTTTTCTGTTTTTTTGTTGCATTTGTAGATTTTAATTAAACCTGAGATTAGATTTAAATTAAACCTGTGCTGTGATATTCTACTCTATGTTATAACGTTTTTCCGATATACCGCATTATAAGAAATATACCACCGCATGTTGCCTTGCATTCCATTTTAATGGAGTAACAGTAGGTCTATGTACATATCTAAAAACTTTATTCTCAAATAATTTCTTTTTTATTACTGTACAATAGGTTAGTTTTCTGTAAATACTTAAGGCTATTCGGACATATGGACGATTCCAAATTAAATCACTGTGAATCATATCGCACCTGTTACAAAGGATATTGAATCTTCTAAAAGCAAACATGGAACAAGTTTGGTAGAGAGCCACCGTTTGTGGTTAAAAAAGAATTTTACACTACAACATTTCATATTCTGTGTTACTTTGTTTTATATTTAGTAGATTTTCGAATATGTCGAATGATTTGATGCTTACACGAAAAATTGGTGTGAGCCTGGTTGATATACAAGTTGCTATATATTCGTATCAACAAAAATGTTTCATCATTTGCTCCAATAAACTTATAACAGATGCGATGTATTGCTTCTTTTCGTGAAAAAAAGAAATCATGTAATAGATGAAAAAAGTTATAGTGAAATTTCTACAAGTAATGGTCTTAATTATTATAAATTATTTTTATTATTCTAGTAATCTAATTACATCAAACAACGTTTATATATAAAATTTCCTTTTGACGTAAGCATAGTAAATCACAGCTATAACAATGTGGGATAATTGTATTTGATATGATTTTGTGGAAGAACCTACGTGACCATGGTACATAGCTGCTGGGTTATCACCTGAAACGAAATTAATAAAAAAATATTTCGAAAATAATAAAAAAAAAAAAAGATTTTTCATTTAATTTATATCTACACGAATACAGAATATACAGAAGTTTTCGCTTATAGTCCATTGCACATACAGGAGATTTTCACATATAGTTCAAAAATAATTCTTCTAGTATCATTATGACATAAATTTAACACACATATGTTGAATAAACCATTTGATTTATAGTCCCATTTTGCATATATTCCATTTTTTATTGTGCTGATAAAAAGACTATGGACTATATTGACAATAAAATACAATGCTGGCAACATCATAAAAAAGAGTCAGATCTGGATTTCAACCAGATATACAGTGGGGAGCAAACCTAGTGCAGGTTTGCCACTTACGAATATGTTTATTTATTTCATTAATACTTTATTTCCTGACAAACACAACTCTACGTTGTGTTAAATTATATATCTGACAACTGAATTTATTAAAGTAAAATACAAACAAGCCTACATCCAGTTTTGTACTTTTTTCATAACACATTAAAATCAAATGTTTTATTATTTAGCCCATATTCCTTTGATTCTAATTACAGGTTTTACTTGTCTTGGCATATTTTCTAATAAGTTGTTAATATTTATTTTGGAATATCCGAGTAATTGTGCTGAACTTGGCTCTAAGGCGATCGCTATTTTTGGTGCTTCTTGTAATCTCAAGCAATTTTAACCAGAGACCATAAATGTTCAATGAGATTGAGATCGGGGCTTTGTGGTTGCCATTTAAGCATTTGAAAACTTTTCTCCGGCAACCATTTCTTTACTATTTTGTAAGGATGCTTGGGTTTGCCGTCTTGTTTAAAAACAACTTGATCCTCTAGTTAGGCGCAAACCTCCAAAAACCTAGGCAAATTTTGTTTGCAAAATATCAAGGTAGTCTTCTTTTTCATGATTCATTTTTATTAACCAGCGGCCAAGTGTGACACCATCCCCATACCATGAGGCAGTGTTGCCAGGTGATTTTTGAGTCTTCCCCCCAAATCTTAAGAAAAACACCCTAAATTGGTCTAAGCTTTTTTCAAAAACCCCCAAAAAATTTCAGAAAATAAAAGTACAAAAAGTGGTCCCAAAATTACGTGAAAAAATCCTGTAGTGATACACTTTAAAAATTAAATTTAACACAAATATATATCCTGAAAGAAGAGTTCTTTCCTGAGAAACGAAATTTTAGAAAAACTAAGTTTTCTTTTGATGCTAATTTTTTTCGTTTGAAGTAAATAAAAAATAAAATTTGCTTTTTAAGAAAATACTTTAAAACAAAAAAGATTTTCGTTTGTTTAAAATTTCATCCCTGAGGAAATTATTTTTTCTATGGATGTAATAATACAATATGTATATCAATTTAAAAAGCGGGCTTACTCTTAAAAAGCTTTCAGCTGCTAAGTTAAAATACGATTGTTTTTAATTTTGTCAAATATTAAAAATGCCCTTTCAACAGAAGAGTTTAAAAAAGATAACGAAAATAATGCTATTGTATACTTGTTTGTATTTAGGATCTTCTTGTTGACTTTCCGAATCTTTTTTCTCATAACTCATGCTAGAATTGTTCCGAATTTGCTTGAGAATTGCTCCACTTTATAAAGGCTGAAATAATTTTTTACCCCCAAAAATCGCCCCAAATAAATTTTACCCCTAAAAATCCCCCTAAACGCGAAAAAAACCCCTAAATTTGGGGGGAAAACCCCTAACCTGGCAACACTGCCATAAGGCTTCTCCATCCATGTCTAAAGGTTTGCTTGACGTGGCGTTTTTGGAGGCTTTGTCGTTACCAGGTCATTACCAGTAATATTCTGAGGTCCTTACCAGTAATGTTCTTTTGCATAGGATGTAGAATTTTTTTCCCCGGGATCCAGGGAATTCCCGGGAAATCACTATTTTTGCGCTCCCGCTTTCCCGGGAATTAAGTGCGGGAATTACGGGGAAGTTTTCCTTGCAGTACTTTATATAAAATGTAGGGGTAAATACTACAAGAACATTATTTTTAGTACCATTGGGTAAATCATCTTTCTCATTACACTCCAAAATCTACTTTAACTATTTTCAACTGTCATTTTTTTCTTTATAAATAAGGGACTTCAAATCCATTTTGAGTAGATTTTGAGGCTCATGTAAATGGGGTATAATTTAGCCTAAGTAGAGAAGAAAATATAACTTAATTGTTTTGGTATTTTTGTTTAGATAAAATAAACTATGAAATGAAATAATTTAAGTAAACATTTTCAATTACTTTGTTTGCATTCTCCTATTTGAATATGTTCCAAGTAGTAATAGTTGCCATGTCCGACATAAATAGTCATGGGTTCGAGCCCAGGTTCTAACGGCCTACCAATAGGTTAAAAGAAGGTTGCTCTTCCTAATTTTTTATCGTCATATTTCTGTAAGCGTCCTTTCCAATAGACTGGTAGACTTTACTTCAAATTTAGAACTGCTTACCTTTGTTTTTAAATACAATGTTATGTATTTATATAAGCAATTTTTTCTTCAATAAAATACATGTTGTATTAATATATTAAATATATTTATTTCGAATCAACAGCATCGGCTGGCCTTGAAATATTAAAACACATTTTTTCTTCTTCTAGTACCTGTCACTTTGAATAAGTTGCTGCCTAGCAATTTTGTCCACCTTTTACAATTTCAATACCTAAAAAATCCTAAACCAATTTTTTCACAAAAGGTTAGCGTCAATGAATATTACCTCATAATTGAAGATTCCAAAATGAAGTCGAATTAAGGGGTTGTTATTCTGCTGGTGTTTTCTTTTTTATAAACCAATTTTCAAAAAACGAACATTTTCTCACTAGTTTAAAATAACAAATATTTTATATATTTTATTTGTTTTTTATTATATTATTTTACAATATTATTTTTTAACAATCTCTCCGTATACCATAACAACGCGATTCCAACTAAAAAAACCACCCACGCGCAAACACATCGATTACATCGATGACAGGTATCGATTACAGGTAGATAAAAGAAATGTAGGAAATTTTCCTATATTCTAACAAGTGTGTTTCTTTAAGTTTCGAAAGGATTGAATACTTCTTAGTACGAATGAACTAAAATATTTTTCTATGCCAAGTGTTATTCGTATGTATGATAAGCTTTCTATAATAAAGGAAGTCAGAATTATCATTTTATAAGAAATCTTACTAAATTTGAGGAAACTTGGTTTTAGTTCGGTTTTTGTTTATTTTTACGAATGCTTTGTTATCAGTGAATAAAATTTTCTTTTTCAGTAGTAAATTCTTATACCCAGCGAAGAAAACAGTATTAGTAAAATACCATGCCTTATTCTAGTTAATGAACTATTCCTAACTGCTTTCAGTTTAGGATTTTTTTACTGAAACAAGTAAATATTATTATTTCACACAAAAATTTAACTGTATGGAAATAAAATGGCTAAACCAAATTGATTAACATTTTTTCCTTTAGTTTCGAAGACACTTTTTTCTGGGTGCAAGTAAACCTTTATAAACAATGGGTCATTTTACATTATATAACCACTTTTGCAATTCCATAATTGCAAAATATTTTAATAATTATTGCATGGATGTGTTTATGAATAGTAAAATTATTATGATAGTTACTTTAATTTTAAATGTACACTGAAAAAACAGTGAACCCACCAGGAAGAAATGTTTCGGTTAATTTTAGAAAATTTTGAATATTTGTAGAAAATTTTAACTAAACAGTATTACAAACGTTGGCATCACGCCGATGTCATCAAAATAAGTAAATATTTTTCGACAAATTCAAGAAAATTTATTAGACATAACTAAGTTTTTTCACTTGTTAAAGAAAATTTTGTAGTTTGAAGGATAAACTTGGAGTTCAAAATTGCAAGAATGTCTTTAGTGATATACGAAGTTCATGATGGACGCATTTTTGGTAAAATTAAATTACAAATTTAAAGAAATTCTGAACTATTTTGTAGAAGGTACGAATTTAGTTAATCAATTTGCTTCATTTGAGTTTAGTTTTTTCCTCGTTTTTAGTTAATTTAACTAACGTAAACAAAAAATTATTAGAGTAAAGGAAACTTTCCCCAAACATAATAATTCCATGAACTAAAATAAAGTTAAATTGGCTTTAGTGAAATAGAGAGTTCACTTTTTTTTTTGAGTGTAGATGGTGTATTCCTTCTGGGAATATTGGGAATATCGGAAGAGACTGTCCATTGTGAATATCGGAAGAGACTGTCCATTGTGACCATTGTAAAAGCTTTTTGCATTTTGTTATTACAAAATATTTCTTATTTTAGTATAATATACATAATATACATTGTTAGTTGTCCAGACAGCGCCTTATAGCCGTAGCTTTAGGCGATTTCTAATTTAGTAATATTCCATATCGAAGCCAGTTTCCCTTTGACCGGGATCCCGGGAAATTCGAAAAAAATTCCCGCTTTTCCGGGAATGAAAAAAGTCCGGAGAAAAAAACCCTAATAGGATGGAAAGCGGGTTATTTTTGGTTCATCTGACCATAAGTGGAAACATGCACACGGTTTTGCTCTCATTGATGAAGTATATTGTAATAAAAAAGTAAATTGCCTTTTACTTATTTTTTCTTTTATAGTCATATTCCTCTAAATGTGCGAAAACCTACCAAAGTGAGATATAAAAGAATTTGCTTAACTGTCATAAATATAATATAATTTCCAGTAAACATCCAGCAAAAAGCGCCGCCAAAAAAGTAGTGAAAGTGTTTTTTTTAGATCAGGAAATTGTGCAAAATTGGCGCAGAAGCGATGAATTTAACATGGGCTTGTCATAGGACGGATGTCCGCCATTTCAACAGCCGTTGCACTGAATTTGCATCACTTCTTAACGTGTGATCCGAAATCAATAGAGTTGAATTCATTTATAATTTTAGTGACATCGTAGGTGGTAAGAGTTTTATAACGCACTCGATTCTAACCATACTCATGTTTTCAGTCAGGTTCTAAAGGTAAATCACTCATAAAATTATTCGTGAGTCACGAGGTTTTTCGTGAGTCACGACATTTAAAAGATTTTCGTGCGTCAGTACAAATTTTCTTTTCGTGAGCGTGCGTGAGCGTGAGTCCTACCAAAAAATATCGTGCGTGAGTGTGCGTGATTAAGGTTTCTCCGTCGTGAGTGTGCGAGAGCAAAATATTACTCACGTGCACACCTTTACAGGGAACACAACAGTTAAAGAGACGAATTATTGAACAATTGCAAGCATATTTTAACGCTAATACCGCTGTCGTTAATATGTTTAAAACAGCATTGGAACGGATGCCATCGGACAAATTTGTCATAAGAGCGGATTGTACCCCGACAGGTGAACATGTGCGAAGATTCAATGCACCCACAGTTAATGATGTTGCTGCAATTATTGTTTGCTATTGCTATTATTTGTTTCCATTAATTTTGCAATGAATTACTATGCGTATCGTATGATGATTCATATACATGAGGAGAATGTCATTCTTAAGTGCCGTCGGCTATTCCAGCAATTCGCTGTCGATATGTATGTCAAAGTCGAGACCGAACGTTTGGCGTTCATCCGATCCAGGCAAAGCTACGATCTGAGGACTATATACACTTGAATATTGGACGTCTTACCATTCTCCCATCATCTTTTACAGGAAGCCCACGTCACATGCACAAATACGGAACTTCGGATTTATTTATTACGTTCACATGCAATCCGAAGTGGACGGAAATGTAACGTAACATAACTTGTAACCGGACCAAAAGAGTTGTCGTTCGGCCAAATCAATCAAATATTTGTGCAAGTATGTCACAAAAGGCAGCGATATGGCTGTCTGCAGTAACGTCATTACTGCTGTGAAATGAAATAAAATTTTTCCTTTTAAAATTTAAAACAAAATAAAAAATTTTTCTTCATCTTTTAATCACCAAACGAAATGTTACGTAGAACGAAGCTAGCAAGAGTTTGCTATTAAATAAATAATAATAAAATTGTCCCATAGTTTCTGCATATCATTTGTCTGTATATCATTTGTATTGTCCGTTTGTAATTTATTCTCCTAGATGTTAATGTGTAACATTTCTAATGCGCCGTCCGGAATTTCTGTGTTTGTAAAGAATCTTATTGTGTGGTCAATCGATTCGAATTGTCGGCGATGACTAAATAATCGAAAAATGTGTTATCGATCACATTCACAAGCAGCAGTATCGATTATATATGTTCGACACGTGCACTGTCGTCCGGATAAACTTATAGTCTGGTGGCACCTGTTACGGTCGGATAAACTTGCGACGCAACACGTTGCGGCGACAAATCCGTTAGTATAAGGTCATTTCGCGTGTTGCAGGGACGTGTTGGCATAAAATCAGAACAATTTTGATTTTTCCTGGTTGGGAGGCACAAATCTCTATGTGTAAGGGGATGTTATAATATATAAAGGGATGTTATAATTTAATAAAAACTAGCATTTCTGCAATGAAAAATAATGATGGTAGCAAATTCTTCATCGGATTTTAAAAAATATATAAATCTAAACCAGAATTGTGACAAAAACGTAGAAAAATTCCACTTTCATTCAATGGAAAACTAGGCGAGAAGTATTTTGAAATTCATGAATTAATTTGTAATTTATTAAATGTGGATTACTTCAGGAATCATTTTATTGCCACATATACCCGGAGTTGTTTTCTTCCTTTTTTATACCCACCACCATAGAATGGTGACGGGGGTATAATAAGTTTGTCATTCCGTTTGCAACACATTGAAATATCGATTTCCGACTATATAAAGTATATATATTCTTGATCAGGGAGAAATTCTAAGACGATGTAAGCATGTCCGTCTGTCTGTCTGTTGTAATCACGCTACAGCCTTCAATAATGGCGCTATCGTCCTGAAATTAGGCACAGATTCGTCTTCTGTTTGCAGACAGGTCAAGTTCGTAGATGGGCTATATCGGTCCAAGTTTTGATATAGTCCCCATATAAACCGACCTCCCGATTTGGTGTCTTGGGCTTATAAAAGCTGTAGTTTTTATCCAATTTGCCTGAAATTGGAAATCTAGAGGGTTTTTAGAACCATCAAAAAGTGTACCGAAAATGGTGCCTATAGGTCTATGTTTTGGTATAGCCCCCATACGGACCGATTTCCCGATTTTGCTTCTTGGGCGTCTAGAAAGTGTATTTTCTATCCGATTTGCCTGAAATTAGAAATCTAGAGGTATTCTAGGACCATAAAGAGGTGTGCAGAAAATGGGGTGTACCGGTCTATGTTTTGATATAGCCCCGTATAGACCGATTTTATTTCTTGGGCTTCTAGAATCCGTAGTTTTAATCCAATTTACCTGAAATTTGAAATCTAGAGGTACTCTAGGACCCTAAAGACGTGTGCCGAAAATGGTGAGTAGCGGTCCATGTTTTGATATAGCCACCATATTGACAGATCTCCCGATTGTATTTTTTGGTCTTCTAGAATCCGTAATTTTTACCCAATTGGCCTCAAATCGGAAATCTAGAGGTATTCTAGGACCTTAAGGAGGTTTGCCGGAAACGGTGAGTATCGGTCCACGTTTTGATATAGCCCCCATATAGACCGATCTCCCGATTTTACTTCTCGGGCTTCTAGAATCCGTAGATTTTATCTAATTTGTCTGAAATTTGAAATCTAGAGGTATTCTAGGACCATAAATACGGGTGTCGAAAATGGTGAGTACCGGTCCATGTTTTGGTATAGCCCCCATATAGACCGATCTCCCGATTTTACTTCGTGGGCTTCTAGAATCCGTAGTTTTTACCCAATTTGCCTGAAATTGGAAATCTAGAGGTATTCTAGGAAAATAAAGAGATGCGCCGAAAATGGTGATTATCGGCCATGTTTTGATATAGCCCCCATATAGACCGATCTCCAGATTTACTTCTTGGGCTTCTAGAATACGTAGTTTTTATCCAATTTGCCTGAAATTGGAAATCTAGAGGTATTCTAGGACCATAAAGGGGTGTGCCGAGTATATTGAGTATCGGTACAGTTTTTGATATAGCCCCCTTATATACCGGCCCTCCGATTTGGGGTCGAGATTCTAGAACTACAATTAAATGTTCTGAATACTGTGTGTATCTTTCCATGTTTTGGTATAGCCCCCATTGCACCGAACTCAAGCAGCAGTATCGATTATATATGTTCGACACGTGCACTGTCGTCCGGATAAACTTATAGTCTGGTGGCACCTGTTACGGTCGGATAAACTTGCGACGCAACACGTTGCGGCGACAAATCCGTTAGTATAAGGTCATTTCGCGTGTTGCAGGGACGTGTTGGCATAAAATCAGAACAATTTTGATTTTTCCTGGTTGGGAGGCACAAATCTCTATGTGTAAGGGGATGTTATAATATATAAAGGGATGTTATAATTTAATAAAAACTAGCATTTCTGCAATGAAAAATAATGATGGTAGCAAATTCTTCATCGGATTTTAAAAAATATATAAATCTAAACCAGAATTGTGACAAAAACGTAGAAAAATTCCACTTTCATTCAATGGAAAACTAGGCGAGAAGTATTTTGAAATTCATGAATTAATTTGTAATTTATTAAATGTGGATTACTTCAGGAATCATTTTATTGCCACATATACCCGGAGTTGTTTTCTTCCTTTTTTATACCCACCACCATAGAATGGTGACGGGGGTATAATAAGTTTGTCATTCCGTTTGCAACACATTGAAATATCGATTTCCGACTATATAAAGTATATATATTCTTGATCAGGGAGAAATTCTAAGACGATGTAAGCATGTCCGTCTGTCTGTCTGTTGTAATCACGCTACAGCCTTCAATAATGGCGCTATCGTCCTGAAATTAGGCACAGATTCGTCTTCTGTTTGCAGACAGGTCAAGTTCGTAGATGGGCTATATCGGTCCAAGTTTTGATATAGTCCCCATATAAACCGACCTCCCGATTTGGTGTCTTGGGCTTATAAAAGCTGTAGTTTTTATCCAATTTGCCTGAAATTGGAAATCTAGAGGGTTTTTAGAACCATCAAAAAGTGTACCGAAAATGGTGCCTATAGGTCTATGTTTTGGTATAGCCCCCATACGGACCGATTTCCCGATTTTGCTTCTTGGGCGTCTAGAAAGTGTATTTTCTATCCGATTTGCCTGAAATTAGAAATCTAGAGGTATTCTAGGACCATAAAGAGGTGTGCAGAAAATGGGGTGTACCGGTCTATGTTTTGATATAGCCCCGTATAGACCGATTTTATTTCTTGGGCTTCTAGAATCCGTAGTTTTAATCCAATTTACCTGAAATTTGAAATCTAGAGGTACTCTAGGACCCTAAAGACGTGTGCCGAAAATGGTGAGTAGCGGTCCATGTTTTGATATAGCCACCATATTGACAGATCTCCCGATTGTATTTTTTGGTCTTCTAGAATCCGTAATTTTTACCCAATTGGCCTCAAATCGGAAATCTAGAGGTATTCTAGGACCTTAAGGAGGTTTGCCGGAAACGGTGAGTATCGGTCCACGTTTTGATATAGCCCCCATATAGACCGATCTCCCGATTTTACTTCTCGGGCTTCTAGAATCCGTAGATTTTATCTAATTTGTCTGAAATTTGAAATCTAGAGGTATTCTAGGACCATAAATACGGGTGTCGAAAATGGTGAGTACCGGTCCATGTTTTGGTATAGCCCCCATATAGACCGATCTCCCGATTTTACTTCGTGGGCTTCTAGAATCCGTAGTTTTTACCCAATTTGCCTGAAATTGGAAATCTAGAGGTATTCTAGGAAAATAAAGAGATGCGCCGAAAATGGTGATTATCGGCCATGTTTTGATATAGCCCCCATATAGACCGATCTCCAGATTTACTTCTTGGGCTTCTAGAATACGTAGTTTTTATCCAATTTGCCTGAAATTGGAAATCTAGAGGTATTCTAGGACCATAAAGGGGTGTGCCGAGTATATTGAGTATCGGTACAGTTTTTGATATAGCCCCCTTATATACCGGCCCTCCGATTTGGGGTCGAGATTCTAGAACTACAATTAAATGTTCTGAATACTGTGTGTATCTTTCCATGTTTTGGTATAGCCCCCATTGCACCGAACTCCCGATTTTACTCCTAGGGTTTCTAGAAATTGTAGGTTTTATCCGATTTGCCACAAATTGAAAATATACTGGCATTTTAGACCCATAACAAAGTGTATATGATTTAGTTTTATCGGTCCATTTGGTAAGGCCTCCATATAGACCGATTTCACTAATTGAGGGTATAGGAGGCGCATTGATCATGAAAATTGCTTGAAACTGAATGCAAAATTTCCAGATTTTACTTCTCGTAGTCAATTAAATAATTGGGATGAAAATCCACAGATTATAGATTTCAAATCAAGGGTTTATTTCATCATTTTCTTGCACACTTTCAAGAGATGTTTATGATTCCTCTAAAACTCAAACAAAAATGGTTCTTATAAATTCAGAATCTGATGTAGTCTTCATAAGTAAAATCTTTACATTTATCTATGGGAAGCGTACTGGTTGAACTGATCTGCTTGGGAAAATATCTGCCTTCAAACCCCCCTGAAATTTTCAAAGGAAACTTATGATTATTATGTTATGAAAATTATGTTTGATTCATGGTGGTGGGTATTTAAGATTCGGCCCGGCCGAACTTACTACTGTATATACTTGTTTTAGTAAAATATGGCTTCAACCAAAGATTATAGATTTGAGTAAGATAGGAAATTGGCTTGCGTCATACCAAATGTTACATTTACCAGATTAGTTTAATACATGTTTGTAATCTTTTAATTGTATTGTCGTATACGCGTTTGGTTCGAGTATTAAACTAATGTGGTAAATGGTTTGATGTGCTCAGTAGCCAATCTCCCATCTTCTGTAATCTATAATCTTTGGCTTCAACCATAATTTTTAGTACATCTTCATTATTTATGTTTGTGCTTCTCCTTATTTTTTCATGTTATCATCATATTTGTTCGTGCAGTGCAAAGACAATACATGTAGGAAGATGAGAAATCGGCATGCGTCACATCAAATGTTGCATTGACGGTGTTAGTTCCATACACACAAAAAAATTTTTTTCTGATTCAATCACGAAATTAATTGATCCAATTAATTTTTTAATTGAAATGTCTTCAATCACAGAAATGATAGTATCAATTAAAAAATTAATTGACAGTCAATTAAAAAATTAATTGATCCAATTAAATATTTAATTGATACTATCAATTTGTGTGATTGATTTTTATTTCAATTAAAAAATTTGTTGACTCAATTAAATTTTTAATTGAAAATTTTTTAAAACTCAATTAAAATTTTAATTGGAAAATTTTTCGTGAAATTTTTTTCTGTGTATATGTTTGTCATTTTTTTATTTGTTTTTCGTTTTATTTTTTAATTAAAAACTTCATTTTTTCAATAAAACAATGTTAACTTTTAGTCAACAACAAAAAAATTACATTTTCCCCTTTATGGAAATTTATTTCCTGCATTTAATTTCTTTTTATTTTCATTTTAATGCTATGTCAATACTTGTCGTATATGCGTTTGGTTCGATAAACGAAAAGTATGGACCTAACACTGTAAATGGTTCGATGTGCTCAGTAGCCAATTTCCCATCTTCCTACGGTGTTAGGTCCATACTTTTCATTTATCGAACCAAACGCGTATACGACAAGTATTGACATATCATTAAAATGTAAATAAAAAGAAATTAAGTGCAGGAAATAAATTTCCATAAAGGGGGAAATTTATTTATTTATTTATTTATTTATAGTTGATACTAAATTTATAGTAAATATAAGATTAGTATAAAGATATAAAAAGTATTGACAACTGAGGCCATCAGCTATAAGGGAAAATTTATTTTTTTGATGTTGCCTAAAATTTAATATTGTTTCATTAGGAAAATTAAGTTTTTCATGTAAAAAATAAGAACGAAAACCAAATAAAAAAGTTACAAACATGTATGGAACTAACACCCTCAATGCAACATTTGGTGTGACGCATGCCAATTTCCCATCTTCTTACGTATATTGTCTTTGCATGAAATGTTGAACTGTTGATCTGGTAATAGTCCTTGGCTATACTTGGTTATGATTGGACGTGGAACCGCCCATTCAAACTTGGAACGGATATATCTCATGAACTATCAAAGGTATGAATATGAGATTTGGTGTATATGTTGATCGTACAGTATGAATTACATCCAATGGGGGGTAGGGCGGTGCCAAGGCCATTTTAAAAAATGTTCTGGCTCAGTCGGATTTTTTTTTGAAAAAATTAATACAATTTTCATATAGTAATAAATTTATTTTTATTATTATAATAACGTTGACGAAAGGGGGAATTGTTGTATCATATATGTAACTAAATTCGGGATCAAAAGCAGATATAAAAATTGTTATAAAAATAGCTTGTTCCTTCATATGTACAAAGTAGGCCAACTGACACCATTCATATTAAAATAGTCAAAATTTAGACACATTTTAAAATATTTTTTCAAAATATTTATACATATTTTTTGTTGACACAATTTTTTTAGAACAACGGTAAAATACCTGAGGTTGCGAAAAACTATATATTAAACTCAGAAATATTCCGAATTTCAAAAAACCTCCTCCTTTTTATAGCCGAGTCCGAACGGCGTTCCACATTGCAATGAAACCACTTAGAGAAGCTTTGAAACCCTCAGAAATGTCACCAGCATTACTGAGGTGGGATAATCCACCGTTGAAAAACTATTTGGTGTTCGGTCGAAGCAGGAATCGAACCCGCGACCTTGTGTATGCAAGGCGGGCATGCTAACCATTGCACCACGGTGGCTCCCGAAGCCGATATAAATTTATCCACTTTGCGGGGGACAATCATCCATTATAAAATCAACTTGAAGTTATTTGAATGGTAGTGAGACTAGTAGAACAACCAATCTTACAATCAAATTTATATTTCATGAACATTTTCTGAGTTACATTTTTACGAAACTATTGTAGAAGCTTAAAATTCATTGATTTTGGGTGGAAGATTCAAAATTTTGGCAAAAAATGTCAATTAATGTATGTATATATATTTTTAAATATATTAAATAACAAAATTAGGAGGATTAGCTTTGGAACGTTTTGTTAAAGCTATTCATGCTTTTGAGAATATAAACTAGAAATTGAAGATAAAACTCGCAGGTATTTGATAGTACTTTGACTAATTTCTTGAGAAATTTTTCTTCCAAATTTTCTCTACAAACAAAAAATTATCACCGAAATTTTTCAATTTAACACTTAATTGCATTTGGAAACGGATTCAATTAATATGTTATTTGATTCAATTAATTATTTAATCAAAGCTGAATAAAATCCAAGTAAAAAATTATTGATATCTGTTACGTTTCCAATTACTATATTAATTAATTCAATCAATTTGTTAATCAATTCGAAAATAATTTTCAATTACAAACGATTGAAAAATTTTCCGTTCCCAATTAAACATGTGATTGATTCAATCACTTTTATGATTGCAATTGAATAGTTTTGAGCGATGGAGAGAAAGAGCAAAAACAGTCGAAGACAATGTGTATTTTTTCAACAACACGTGATGGAGAGATCAATCTGTGGAAGTAACTTGTAACGAACGGTTGGGTTTTAGTTTTTCGCGTAAATTGAAAAACATGATTGGTGACATTTTGTCTGCTGCGTTCGAAATGTGTGTATTTATGCATTTTGAATACAATAACAAGTTAAACAAGAGGGTCGAAAAAATCAAAGATAATAAAAGAGGAAGATGGGAGATTGGCTACTGAGCACATCAAACCATTTACCACATTAGTTTAATACTCGAACCAAACGCGTATACGACAAGTATTGTCATAGCATTAAAATGCAAATAAAAAGAAATTAGGAGCACGAAATAAATTTCCATAAAGGGGAAAATGTAATGTTTTTTGTTGTTGCCTAAAATTTAACATTGTTTCATTAAGAAAATTAAATTTTTCATTTAAAAAATAAGAACGAAAAACAACTAAAAGATTACAAACATGTATTAAACTAATCTGGTAAATGCAACATTTGGTATGACGCAAGCCAATCTCCCATCTTCCTCAAATCTATAATCTTTGGAAAAAATAAAGTGTGCAACAACAAATGGCCATGCGGTAAAGGAATGCATTTGGAATTACCTGCGTTTATGCTTTAAGCATGGAACACAATCAACATGTATTAAAGGTAAGCAATTGTGAATACAGTTTTCCATTGAAGCCTGTTTATATTAAACGGACTAGGTTAGGTTAGGTTAGGTTAAAGTGGCAGCCCGATTAAGATTCAGGCTCACTTAGACTATTCAGTCCATTGTGATACCACATTAACTAAAAGTACCTATTACATATGGGCACTTCTAGTTTTAACCGCTGTACCTTCTTGATTATTTTTCTTTGTTGAACCAACCAGATTGTTCCAAAAACATTAGCAGACTGCTTAAGTTAACGTTTTCCAGATCCGCCAGTAATCTGAAGCTATATGCTCCTAAAAGTTGCTTGCGCTTTACACAAAATGCAGGACACTCACACAAGAGGTGTTTAATTGATTCTTTTTCCTCCGCATCGTGACAGCTCATACAATAGTCATTATACTTCGCGCCAATAGTTTTTGCAAAATCGCCTATCAGGCAGCGACCCGTTATAGCAGATATCAGGAGTGATATCTGACGTCTCGAGAACATTAGCATATCTAGTGTGCGGTTTAAGTTGAAAGGGGGCCATATTTGCTTGGTGTCGTTACAACCCTTACAATTCTCCCATCGAACATTTGCCATCATAACAGCCTTCTCACGCAGCATGAGCTTGCAGGTAGCTAGGGGCATACCAACAAATTCTAGTTCCCCTGGAATATGTTTTTCATATGTTTGGCTATAAACATTATATGTTTGGAACACAAATTTTTAAACACAATATTTTTGAGTGCAAGCATATAATGTTCATAAACTAGCATAACATGTTTGGGACATAAAATGTTTGTAAATATAATATGCTTGGATGCAAACATATATTAATTTAGAAATAGCCTATAAACATAGATGTGTTTAGTAGCTTGGAGCGCTATTTAACAGGGAGCGATATTGAATTAAGTTGGTGGTTGTTGCTTGTTATTACAAAATTAACATTTTATTTTTCCTTGATCAGCTACTTCTTTGATCCTTACAAACTGTGTGGTCCGCTGTTCGAATCCCCGTCCGGCAAAAGGTAAAATTAAAATAAAAAAAAATCATACAATTGAATAATTTCTTCTACAATGTTTGTATTACAGAAAAAGGTGCTAAGAACTAAAAAATCTCGTGGAAGTGAGAAAGATGTGGGGGAATATACAATTGGGCAGAAACAAAATTTTGAGCATTCAGGTCGAAAACCTATGTTGTTAGCACCTATATTACCTGTTTATTTTCATAATTCAATATGATTGTAAATATATAAATAAATAAATAAAATTTTGAGCACAATATTGTTTGGGAGAATTTTTTTTAAGCATATAATATTTTTGGGTGCAAAATGCTTCCAAACATATTATATGTTCACATAATAACATATTGTTTTATGGAAGACAACATTATTGAATTTGGATGCAAAAATACAAAATGTTTGGAACTTAGACTACCCAAACATATATATTTTAGACCAATATGCTTTCAAACATATTATATATTGGAAGAGATCAAACATATAAATGTTTGGGCAATACCCAAAAATGTATATGCTTGAAGCAAAATATGTTTGGGAGTATATGTTACAGAAGCGATTTTTTGTGAGCGTGTAGTTAAAAGAACATGGTCACTTTTTTCATCGTCGAAAAAAGGACATCACCTGAGAAAAGAAAACACAAAATTAACTTTATTTATTTGTTTTTATTTATTTATAAACTAATTCATTGTTTATTTGTATTTATAATGCCGTTCAAGCAAACATCATATATTTTTACACACTCTATTTTATTTCAATTTCAACAAAAGTAATTATTCCATATTTACATCGTGCCCATCAAATATACAAACGCAGGCATCATGTAACTGCAAATAAATTATACCATATATCAAAATGCAGACCAAAAACAGGTACAGTTTTTTTCAATTACACTTTCCTTTTTTGTGTTCACATAAAACCATGTGCCACTTCTAAATAAATAAATTAACACAAAACACAGTAAATCCGTATGACTGACGCGAAAAATGAAAATCGTGTGTATCTGCTCAATGTTTTTATACAATTGTTTTCGCTGCAAAAAAGTTAAAAATTAAATGGTCACGAAAAAATGTAATGGTTCTAGACATGTCTATACTTAACCTATAAAAATACCTTTTTCCCTGTAAAAAAGTCAAAAAATTGATGGTCTCAAATGCTATCATTTAAATGATAGAACCCACCATACATTTTTCTCCGCTCGAAAACTATTTTTACAAAGACAAAGTACATGGTTTTCGCGGCAATTACATGCTCTAGATAAGCATTAAATGAATGCGGCAACCATGTCCAAACATAGGTTTTCTGTGCGTTTAGATATATTTAAAAAAATGGACATATTTTGTGATCTGAAAAGCTTTGCATTTTTTATTCTTTTAAATGATAATTAGTCCTTTTCTATACAATTTTGGAATATATTTATTCTCTTTCCCTTATTTGTATGTTAAAAATTGTTAGTAATAGTATTATATGTGAAAATAGTATATAAGTATATTCCATTGGTACATACTAGTACCTTCATAACAAAAAAGTACAAAAAATCGGGCAAAACATTAGTGTAAAAGCATATATGAAAAATTCACCACACAGAATGATCATAGAAAAGTAAATAGAATAAGAGCCTATTCATGATTATTTTCTGTTCTGTCATCGATGGGTAATAAAAATTATTTCGGTTAAACGTAAGCAAAGAGCAAAGTGTGGATAAAAAAATAAATGAATGAAACGAGTGTGAAAAAACGTAAATCGAAAGAGAATTTGTTTCGAAAAAATACTAATTTGTTTCATTTAAGTTAGGTTGGTGCATCAATGACAAAATTACGAATGGCATACCTCTGCTGAGAGAACACAAGGAAGTTAAAAGTGAATCACCAAAATACAGAAGCAATTATTCTACATTGAGGCATAAAAGTATGAAGCTTATAATTATATGAAACATTCCTCTACCAAAATAACTATTCAATCATTATAATTTCAAGTGAATGATTTATTTTATTATATAAAATAAATCATCCGATGCAGTCCTTTTAGACAAGTACACAAACATTCTTTCTAAAGCGCATCTTGTGATCCCCCAATGATTTTTTTCTACTTCCGATGCAGTCCTTGTGGACAAGTATTAGAAAGAATGCAATCAGGCTATTTTAAGTGCAAATTTTGTACAATTAAATTGTACAAAAAAATAGGAAACTAATAAAAAACTAACAAAAAATAGAAATTAATAAAAAAGTAAAAAAATAATAATAAAAAATAAATTTCATCCCCGCTGGGATTTGAACCTGTGCCGTTTGACTTTTTCGCTTCCATGGAAGTTCTTTTGAGTAGCTTTTGCAAATTAATAATGTTTAATTTTTTTGTTGATTTTTAATGGAAAAAATATATTTATACGAAAATATATGCCGAAAATAAAAAATAAAAACGATGCATAGCATAAAAAAATATTTTTTTAGAAAAATATTTGATACAAAAATTGCCGCTGGTGAGATTTGAACCTGCGTTTCTTATTTTTTCGTTCATACTAATAAATAACATCTCGAGAAACAATTAGAATGTTATTCCTTGGTGTCGTATTACGATAATATCACAAACATTTGAATTGAACTTTCGACGCTTTATGTTCAATGGCGTTTGTGGCTGAATGTGCTAAGGCGTTCTGTTATGGTGCCAGCAAACCCAGGTTTAGCCCCTGGTCGGAGCGAAAAAGTTTTTCAAATTGTAAAAATTATATAATAGGAAAATAGTTGTGTAATATAACATATTGATGAAAAAAAGTGAAATTGGTTGAAAAAAATTGTTTGTTTTTTCGCTTTTTAAATTTCTTCATTCAAATTAACTTCCAGGGCACAACTTCTAAAGCAATGCAAAGGATCCAAAAAGGGAGTATTTCCGTCCTATGAAAAGCCATGTAAAATCTATTGGAGATGATCCAAGTTTGCACTACTTCCGGATCACAGATTGGGGATCCAAACTACTTTTTGGAAGCTCTTTTTTTGCTGGGTTAATAAAGCTTTTCCTTTGGAAATATTGGTCTGTATTTATTTTTGCGAATTATTTATGAAATCATTTTTTTTAGGAAAGGAATGTTTTTGTGAAACGTCCATTACATTGAAGAAGTCCCTTCGGTTCCTGAAATTTCGGATGCTGGTACGTTTTGCGAGGAATTTTATGCCAAAACAACAACTCGTGACATTGGTGGTCGCTATGTTGTGAGGCTCCCTGTTAAGAAAGAGTTTCCCGAAACAATTTCTCTGGGTTCATCGAGATTCATTTCACTTGGACAATATGCTCGAATGGAACGAAATCTATCTAAAGATCCCCAGTTTCAAGACCAATACAATTTTGTATTGTACGAATATTTATCGCTTGACCACATGTAAGGATCTTCCTCTCGGGAAATATGTTCCCAAGGTAATTTTTTTTTCTTTTTACCTCCCTCATCACGCTGTAGTGCATAAGTCCCCAAAAGTTAGAATAGTATTCAATGCTTCCCGGAAATCAAAATCGGGCTTATCCCTTAATGATGTGCTCTACTCAGGTCCCACGCTCCAAAACGATTTGATCTCTACTATTCTCAATTGGAGAAAGTACGAATATGTCTACTGTGGAGACATCCAAAAAATGTATCGACAAATAAAGATACATCCCGATGATAGAGCGTACCAAAGGATTTTATTCCAAAACGACCCAAAGATCCAGTTCAAGATTACCAGCTTAAAACGGTAACACTTGGCATTAACTGTGCGCTCATGACACAGAGAGACTATTTCCACAAGTTTCTAATATCTTAAAACGAGAGATTTATATTGATGATATTCTGTGGGGTGGTTTCTCAATAGAAGAAACAACTGAACTTCGAAAAAGGATCGTCACAGTTCTCAATTCTGCAGGCTTTCCCTTGAGGAAAGTAAGTGCAAATGATTCCGAATTGCTTACTGGTATTCCTTCGGAAGAATTATATGATCGTTTTTGTTGTTTTCGTTCAGTCGTTTTGTTTTCAAATGCATAAATCATCTGTGATGCGCATATAGACTGATTGTCTGTACGAAGTACACATAGTGTACCGTAGTACATGTAATGATATAATGGCATTATTTATTAGCATATCATTACCGGTTATTTTTATGGTGTATGGAACGTGAAAATGTTGTCCAAAATGGTTGGGAAGACAGCTGTTTCGGATTTCCACATCCTCATCAGTTACCTTTATTGGACGATCTACTGATCTCAATTATTAGACTATGTTGGTAAGGAGATTCAATCTCCAGTAAATCAGTTGCCGAGGGCAACATACTGGAGTGGTGTAATTGAAAGGTGCAAATGTTTTCTACTGCATTTCTTTTTTTGGACATGTTGGATTTGCTTAAGCTCGTTCTTTGCAATATAAGAATGACTTACCAACATAGTCTAATAATTGAGATCAGTAGATCGTCCAATAAAGGGAACTGATGAGGATGTGGAAATCCGAAACAGCTGCCTTCCCAACAAATTTGGACAACATTTTCACGTTTCCATACACCATAAAAATAACCGGTAATGATAAGCTAATAAATAATGCCATTATATCATTACATGTACTACGGTACACTATGTGTACTTCGTACAGACAATCAGTCTACATGCGCATCACAGATGATATATGCATTTGATTTATATGATCTTAATTTATTGCGTCGTCTGAGGCTGGCTCTACAAACACCCTCGGAATAAAATGGAATGCTTTAAGTGACAAATTCTCTTACACTACTATATCTGGCCAACATCAAAACTCTATCATAAAGCGTCAAGTGCTTTCTCTTGTTGCTCAGCTCTTTGACCCCGCAGGATGGATAACTCATGTGATTATTAAGTCCAAAATGCTCATGCAACCACTCTGGCTGGAAACCACGAGCTGGGATGATGAAATATCTTCAGATTCTCTTCGTGCCTGGAAGGAATTGTTCTATGATTTGTCTCAAATTAGCATTATCGAAGTACCACGATGGATCCAATTTGTGCCTACGGACAAGATTCAAATACATGGGTTTTGTGATGCATCAAAAGGGGCTTACTGCGCATGCGTCCATTTAAGATTTCAAACATCTCTCTGTCTTCTCGAATATATTCATTGCGAAAAGTAAAGTTGCTCCTCTCAAACCCGTTTCTTTGCCCAGACTAGAATTAAATGGCGCATTATTATCCAGTCTCGTAAAATATGTTACACAAATATTTGACAGTAACATAACTTCTATAACTCTTTGGTCAGATGCGTCCATAGTTCTGGGATGGTTATCTAAACCCCCATACACTTGGGAAACATACGTAGCCAATCGCACGTCCCAGACACATGAATTCGTCCCAAATGCAAAATGGAAATACGTATCTACCCACGAAAATCCGGCCGATCTTGGTACTCGTGGTTTAAGGCCACGTGAACTCATTTCAAACTCACTTTGGTGGAATGGACCATCATGGTTAACAAATACAGAATCCACGTGGCCAACTCGAAATCCAATAATTCCCGAATTAGCACCCCATATAGTAACTTCTAATCAATCAATAGCCCAATGAAATGATGTTATATCTCGTTTTTCGTCATATTCAACAGCTCTATGTGTTATTTCATACGTATTCCGATTTTACAGGCATTCTCACCCCCAGCGTAAAACCGATCAAGTTGTTCATTTTATAGATCTGTCTCAAGCAGAGATTCAATTTGCAAAAACCCGTTTAATATCTCTGGCTCAACAACAATATTACCATGCTGAATATGAAGCATTATGTAAATCCAAAACACTTTCTCACAAAAGCAGTTTATCAACCCTAAATCCATTCTTGTACTGGCAAAATATAATCAAAGCGAATGGTCAGTTAACTAACTCGTCTTTGCCATATAAGGAACGTTATCCCATAATACTTCCTGGCAATTCTCATTTTTGTCGCATTTACTTACTACACTTACACACATTTTTGGCTCATGGAGAATTCAATCAGATGTGCAGATTTGTTCAGACTGAATATTATATTTCTCGCCTAAAACCCCGTGTAAAAGCAGTGATTCACAGGTGCAAACCCTGCATATTTTATAAACGTAAACCCAGTTTTCAGATTATGGCTCCATTGCCACCGGACCGTTGCAACTTTTCCCTTACCACCAAAGCCATACACCTATAAGTATGTTCTGACTTGTCATCAGCAGCCTTCGAGGTTGCATTTGCTCGAATATTATATTTCTCGCCTAAAACCCCGTGTAAAAGCAGTGATTCACAGGTGCAAACCCTGCATACTTTATAAACGTAAACCCAGTTTTCAGATTATGGCTCCATTGCCACCGGACCGTTGCAACTTTTCCCTTAGCACCAAAGCCATACACCTATAAGTATGTTCTGACTTGTCATCAGCAGCCTTCGAGGCTGCATTTGCTCGATTTGTGGGGAAGCGAGGGCTCCCTTGCAAGATATTCTCGGACAACGGTCGCAATTTTGTGGGAGCCAGATTGTTCCAAAAACATTAGCAGACTGCTTAAGTTAACGTTTTCCAGATCCGCCAGTAATCTGAAGCTATATGCTCCTAAAAGTTGCTTGCGCTTTACACAAAATGCAGGACACTCACACAAGAGGTGTTTAATTGATTCTTTTTCCTCCGCATCGTGACAGCTCATACAATAGTCATTATACTTCGCGCCAATAGTTTTTGCAAAATCGCCTATCAGGCAGCGACCCGTTATAGCAGATATCAGGAGTGATATCTGACGTCTCGAGAACATTAGCATATCTAGTGTGCGGTTTAAGTTGAAAGGGGGCCATATTTGCTTGGTGTCGTTACAACCCTTACAATTCTCCCATCGAACATTTGCCATCATAACAGCCTTCTCACGCAGCATGAGCTTGCAGGTAGCTAGGGGCATACCAACAAATTCTAGTTCCCCTGGAATATGTTTTTCATATGTTTGGCTATAAACATTATATGTTTGGAACACAAATTTTTAAACACAATATTTTTGAGTGCAAGCATATAATGTTCATAAACTAGCATAACATGTTTGGGACATAAAATGTTTGTAAATATAATATGCTTGGATGCAAACATATATTAATTTAGAAATAGCCTATAAACATAGATGTGTTTAGTAGCTTGGAGCGCTATTTAACAGGGAGCGATATTGAATTAAGTTGGTGGTTGTTGCTTGTTATTACAAAATTAACATTTTATTTTTCCTTGGGCAATTGATCAGCTACTTCTTTGATCCTTACAAACTGTGTGGTCCGCTGTTCGAATCCCCGTCCGGCAAAAGGTAAAATTAAAATAAAAAAAATCATACAATTGAATAATTTCTTCTACAATGTTTGTATTACAGAAAAAGGTGCTAAGAACTAAAAAATCTCGTGGAAGTGAGAAAGATGTGGGGGAATATACAATTGGGCAGAAACAAAATTTTGAGCATTCAGGTCGAAAACCTATGTTGTTAGCACCTATATTACCTGTTTATTTTCATAATTCAATATGATTGTAAATATATAAATAAATAAATAAAATTTTGAGCACAATATTGTTTGGGAGAATTTTTTTTAAGCATATAATATTTTTGGGTGCAAAATGCTTCCAAACATATTATATGTTCACATAATAACATATTGTTTTATGGAAGACAACATTATTGAATTTGGATGCAAAAATACAAAATGTTTGGAACTTAGACTACCCAAACATATATATTTTAGACCAATATGCTTTCAAACATATTATATATTGGAAGAGATCAAACATATAAATGTTTGGGCAATACCCAAAAATGTATATGCTTGAAGCAAAATATGTTTGGGAGTATATGTTACAGAAGCGATTTTTTGTGAGCGTGTAGTTAAAAGAACATGGTCACTTTTTTCATCGTCGAAAAAAGGACATCACCTGAGAAAAGAAAACACAAAATTAACTTTATTTATTTGTTTTTATTTATTTATAAACTAATTCATTGTTTATTTGTATTTATAATGCCGTTCAAGCAAACATCATATATTTTTACACACTCTATTTTATTTCAATTTCAACAAAAGTAATTATTCCATATTTACATCGTGCCCATCAAATATACAAACGCAGGCATCATGTAACTGCAAATAAATTATACCATATATCAAAATGCAGACCAAAAACAGGTACAGTTTTTTTCAATTACACTTTCCTTTTTTGTGTTCACATAAAACCATGTGCCACTTCTAAATAAATAAATTAACACAAAACACAGTAAATCCGTATGACTGACGCGAAAAATGAAAATCGTGTGTATCTGCTCAATGTTTTTATACAATTGTTTTCGCTGCAAAAAAGTTAAAAATTAAATGGTCACGAAAAAATGTAATGGTTCTAGACATGTCTATACTTAACCTATAAAAATACCTTTTTCCCTGTAAAAAAGTCAAAAAATTGATGGTCTCAAATGCTATCATTTAAATGATAGAACCCACCATACATTTTTCTCCGCTCGAAAACTATTTTTACAAAGACAAAGTACATGGTTTTCGCGGCAATTACATGCTCTAGATAAGCATTAAATGAATGCGGCAACCATGTCCAAACATAGGTTTTCTGTGCGTTTAGATATATTTAAAAAAATGGACATATTTTGTGATCTGAAAAGCTTTGCATTTTTTATTCTTTTAAATGATAATTAGTCCTTTTCTATACAATTTTGGAATATATTTATTCTCTTTCCCTTATTTGTATGTTAAAAATTGTTAGTAATAGTATTATATGTGAAAATAGTATATAAGTATATTCCATTGGTACATACTAGTACCTTCATAACAAAAAAGTACAAAAAATCGGGCCAAACATTAGTGTAAAAGCATATATGAAAAATTCACCACACAGAATGATCATAGAAAAGTAAATAGAATAAGAGCCTATTCATGATTATTTTCTGTTCTGTCATCGATGGGTAATAAAAATTATTTCGGTTAAACGTAAGCAAAGAGCAAAGTGTGGATAAAAAAATAAATGAATGAAACGAGTGTGAAAAAACGTAAATCGAAAGAGAATTTGTTTCGAAAAAATACTAATTTGTTTCATTTAAGTTAGGTTGGTGCATCAATGACAAAATTACGAATGGCATACCTCTGCTGAGAGAACACAAGGAAGTTAAAAGTGAATCACCAAAATACAGAAGCAATTATTCTACATTGAGGCATAAAAGTATGAAGCTTATAATTATATGAAACATTCCTCTACCAAAATAACTATTCAATCATTATAATTTCAAGTGAATGATTTATTTTATTATATAAAATAAATCATCCGATGCAGTCCTTTTAGACAAGTACACAAACATTCTTTCTAAAGCGCATCTTGTGATCCCCCAATGATTTTTTTCTACTTCCGATGCAGTCCTTGTGGACAAGTATTAGAAAGAATGCAATCAGGCTATTTTAAGTGCAAATTTTGTACAATTAAATTGTACAAAAAAATAGGAAACTAATAAAAAACTAACAAAAAATAGAAATTAATAAAAAAGTAAAAAAATAATAATAAAAAATAAATTTCATCCCCGCTGGGATTTGAACCTGTGCCGTTTGACTTTTTCGCTTCCATGGAAGTTCTTTTGAGTAGCTTTTGCAAATTAATAATGTTTAATTTTTTTGTTGATTTTTAATGGAAAAAATATATTTATACGAAAATATATGCCGAAAATAAAAAATAAAAACGATGCATAGCATAAAAAAATATTTTTTTAGAAAAATATTTGATACAAAAATTGCCGCTGGTGAGATTTGAACCTGCGTTTCTTATTTTTTCGTTCATACTAATAAATAACATCTCGAGAAACAATTAGAATGTTATTCCTTGGTGTCGTATTACGATAATATCACAAACATTTGAATTGAACTTTCGACGCTTTATGTTCAATGGCGTTTGTGGCTGAATGTGCTAAGGCGTTCTGTTATGGTGCCAGCAAACCCAGGTTTAGCCCCTGGTCGGAGCGAAACAGTTTTTCAAATTGTAAAAATTATATAATAGGAAAATAGTTGTGTAATATAACATATTGATGAAAAAAAGTGAAATTGGTTGAAAAAAATTGTTTGTTTTTTCGCTTTTTAAATTTCTTCATTCAAATTAACTTCCAGGGCACAACTTCTAAAGCAATGCAAAGGATCCAAAAAGGGAGTATTTCCGTCCTATGAAAAGCCATGTAAAATCTATTGGAGATGATCCAAGTTTGCACTACTTCCGGATCACAGATTGGGGATCCAAACTACTTTTTGGAAGCTCTTTTTTTGCTGGGTTAATAAAGCTTTTCCTTTGGAAATATTGGTCTGTATTTATTTTTGCGAATTATTTATGAAATCATTTTTTTTTAGGAAAGGAATGTTTTTGTGAAACGTCCATTACATTGAAGAAGTCCCTTCGGTTCCTGAAATTTCGGATGCTGGTACGTTTTGCGAGGAATTTTATGCCAAAACAACAACTCGTCATTGGTGGTCGCTATGTTGTGAGGCTCCCTGTTAAGAAAGAGTTTCCCGAAACAATTTCTCTGGGTTCATCGAGATTCATTTCACTTGGACAATATGCTCGAATGGAACGAAATCTATCTAAAGATCCCCAGTTTCAAGACCAATACAATTTTGTATTGTACGAATATTTATCGCTTGACCACATGTAAGGATCTTCCTCTCGGGAAATATGTTCCCAAGGTAATTTTTTTTTTCTTTTTACCTCCCTCATCACGCTGTAGTGCATAAGTCCCCAAAAGTTAGAATAGTATTCAATGCTTCCCGGAAATCAAAATCGGGCTTATCCCTTAATGATGTGCTCTACTCAGGTCCCACGCTCCAAAACGATTTGATCTCTACTATTCTCAATTGGAGAAAGTACGAATATGTCTACTGTGGAGACATCCAAAAAATGTATCGACAAATAAAGATACATCCCGATGATAGAGCGTACCAAAGGATTTTATTCCAAAACGACCCAAAGATCCAGTTCAAGATTACCAGCTTAAAACGGTAACACTTGGCATTAACTGTGCGCTCATGACACAGAGAGACTATTTCCACAAGTTTCTAATATCTTAAAACGAGAGATTTATATTGATGATATTCTGTGGGGTGGTTTCTCAATAGAAGAAACAACTGAACTTCGAAAAAGGATCGTCACAGTTCTCAATTCTGCAGGCTTTCCCTTGAGGAAAGTAAGTGCAAATGATTCCGAATTGCTTACTGGTATTCCTTCGGAAGAATTATATGATCGTTTTTGTTGTTTTCGTTCAGTCGTTTTGTTTTCAAATGCATATATCATCTGTGATGCGCATATAGACTGATTGTCTGTACGAAGTACACATAGTGTACCGTAGTACATGTAATGATATAATGGCATTATTTATTAGCCTATCATTACCGGTTATTTTTATGGTGTATGGAACGTGAAAATGTTGTCCAAAATGGTTGGGAAGACAGCTGTTTCGGATTTCCACATCCTCATCAGTTCCCTTTATTGGACGATCTACTGATCTCAATTATTAGACTATGTTGGTAAGGAGATTCAATCTCCAGTAAATCAGTTGCCGAGGGCAACATACTGGAGTGGTGTAATTGAAAGGTGCAAATGTTTTCTACTGCATTTCTTTTTTTGGACATGTTGGATTTGCTTAAGCTCGTTCTTTGCAATATAAGAATGACTTACCAACATAGTCTAATAATTGAGATCAGTAGATCGTCCAATAAAGGGAACTGATGAGGATGTGGAAATCCGAAACAGCTGCCTTCCCAACAAATTTGGACAACATTTTCACGTTTCCATACACCATAAAAATAACCGGTAATGATAAGCTAATAAATAATGCCATTATATCATTACATGTACTACGGTACACTATGTGTACTTCGTACAGACAATCAGTCTACATGCGCATCACAGATGATATATGCATTTGATTTATATGATCTTAATTTATTGCGTCGTCTGAGGCTAGCTCTACAAACACCCTCGGAATAAAATGGAATGCTTTAAGTGACAAATTCTCTTACACTACTATATCTGGCCAACATCAAAACTCTATCATAAAGCGTCAAGTGCTTTCTCTTGTTGCTCAGCTCTTTGACCCCGCAGGATGGATAACTCATGTGATTATTAAGTCCAAAATGCTCATGCAACAACTCTGGCTGGAAACCACGAGCTGGGATGATGAAATATCTTCAGATTCTCTTCGTGCCTGGAAGGAATTGTTCTATGATTTGTCTCAAATTAGCATTATCGAAGTACCACGATGGATCCAATTTGTGCCTACGGACAAGATTCAAATACATGGGTTTTGTGATGCATCAAAAGGGGCTTACTGCGCATGCGTCCATTTAAGATTTCAAACATCTCTCTGTCTTCTCGAATCTATTCATTGCGAAAAGTAAAGTTGCTCCTCTCAAACCCGTTTCGTTGCCCAGACTAGAATTAAATGGCGCATTATTATCCAGTCTCGTAAAATATGTTACACAACTATTTGACAGTAACATAACTTCTATAACTCTTTGGTCAGATGCGTCCATAGTTCTGGGATGGTTATCTAAACCCCCATACACTTGGGAAACATACGTAGCCAATCGCACGTCCCAGACACATGAATTCGTCCCAAATGCAAAATGGAAATACGTATCTACCCACGAAAATCCGGCCGATCTTGGTACTCGTGGTTTAAGGCCACGTGAACTCATTTCAAACTCACTTTGGTGGAATGGACCATCATGGTTAACAAATACAGAATCCACGTGGCCAACTCGAAATCCAATAATTCCCGAATTAGCACCCCATATAGTAACTTCTAATCAATCAATAGCCCAATGAAATGATGTTATATCTCGTTTTTCGTCATATTCAACAGCTCTATGTGTTATTTCATACGTATTCCGATTTTACAGGCATTCTCACCCCCAGCGTAAAACCGATCAAGTTGTTCATTTTATAGATCTGTCTCAAGCAGAGATTCAATTTGCAAAAACCCGTTTAATATCTCTGGCTCAACAACAATATTACCATGCTGAATATGAAGCATTATGTAAATCCAAAACACTTTCTCACAAAAGCAGTTTATCAACCCTAAATCCATTCTTGTACTGGCAAAATATAATCAAAGCGAATGGTCAGTTAACTAACTCGTCTTTGCCATATAAGGAACGTTATCCCATAATACTTCCTGGCAATTCTCATTTTTGTCGCATTTACTTACTACACTTACACACATTTTTGGCTCATGGAGAATTCAATCAGATGTGCAGATTTGTTCAGACTGAATATTATATTTCTCGCCTAAAACCCCGTGTAAAAGCAGTGATTCACAGGTGCAAACCCTGCATATTTTATAAACGTAAACCCAGTTTTCAGATTATGGCTCCATTGCCACCGGACCGTTGCAACTTTTCCCTTACCACCAAAGCCATACACCTATAAGTATGTTCTGACTTGTCATCAGCAGCCTTCGAGGTTGCATTTGCTCGAATATTATATTTCTCGCCTAAAACCCCATGTAAAAGCAGTGATTCACAGGTGCAAACCCTGCATACTTTATAAACGTAAACCCAGTTTTCAGATTATGGCTCCACTGCCACCGGACCGTTGCAACTTTTCCCTTACCACCAAAGCCATACACCTATAAGTATGTTCTGACTTGTCATCAGCAGCCTTCGAGGTTGCATTTGCTCGAATATTATATTTCTCGCCTAAAACCCCGTGTAAAAGCAGTGATTCACAGGTGCAAACCCTGCATACTTTATAAACGTAAACCCAGTTTTCAGATTATGGCTCCATTGCCACCGGACCGTTGCAACTTTTCCCTTAGCACCAAAGCCATACACCTATAAGTATGTTCTGACTTGTCATCAGCAGCCTTCGAGGCTGCATTTGCTCGATTTGTGGGGAAGCGAGGGCTCCCTTGCAAGATATTCTCGGACAACGGTCGCAATTTTGTGGGAGCCAGTATAAATCTGCTGCGAGAATTTGCACACTTTCTTAAAACAGCCTCTGGCAACATATCCCAAAAATACGCAATACAGGGCTTCGAGTGGAAATGTATACCACCCCATGCACCTCATATGGGCGGCTTATGGGAAGCGGCCGTAAAAAGCTTCAAAATCCATTTTAAGAAACTCGCCGGCGCTCACCGGTTTGCTTTCGAGCAGTTTTCTACTCTTCTAGCACGAATCGAAGGAGTTTTGAATTCCCGTCCTATTTCAGCAATGTCCGAAGATCCATCAGGTCTCGCCGCCTTAACTCCAGGCCATTTTTTGAGAGGATCTCCCTTACTAGCATTCCCTGAACCAATGTCTTCAAAGTTGTCTCTTATCAATAAATGGACGAAACTAAAAGCTCTCCAACATCAATTTTCGGTTCGATGGAGGGAAGACTATCTAAAGGCGATGCACAAACGTTATAAGTGGAAGTCACCGATGGAAGATAGACGATTTAGTAGTTGTTATTGATGATTTACTCCCCCCTTACGAATGGATTTTGGGCCGTATCGTAAAAACTTATTCTGGTTCGGACAGTAAAGTTCGAGTAGCTGATGTACGTACTGAAAGTGGAACTATAACACGACCCATAGGTAAGCTATGCTATTTGCCCTTTTCAAATACTACCGATGACACTCACGCAAATAACAACTAACACCAAAAGCCATGAACATACCACTCATTACGCTAACATTTGCACTAGCTAACAACATCTCATACTTTCAGATCGTCAATGTCTAGCAACCGGAGGTCTCCAAACTTTTACAAGTGTAACTGTGTAACAAATTCCACTCATTGAAAGTTTGTTCGAAGTTCTTGAAGATGACTCCCAAGCAACGCAATATTTTGGTACTGCGCGAAGGTTACTGCGTAAATTGCCTTGCCAGAAGCCACCGTTTTCGTGACTGTCGGTCAGAAAATATGTGTAGAAAATGTGGAAGACCGCACAACACCCTTTTGCATCCAAATTACCAACAAAATCTAAATAAACAAACAACAACACCAATGAACAGCGAAGCAACAGCGCCATCACAGACAGAAACAACACCAACAAAAAATTATTTCTGAGGCTATTCGTGCCTTAGCATCGGTTTTTTGTTCCTCGTCGGAATAAGTTCGAGGTTGCAGCATGTCTAATCTTGCGTTTAGACTTATTTACATCTTTACATATTTTGAATTCTTGAATTAACTGAATTGTATTATGAATTATTGTAAATCCTTAATGTATCTTTGAAGTTCTAAACTGATCGAAATTACCAGTTACTTAAACGATTGTGAATTAACACTTAAAAAAATGTATGTATGTAGGTTTCCTGGTAGGATTAACAACATACAATCTTTCTATTCTTTCTGATAACCCAAACGGTCTACTTCTCAAATAAACCCACATTTATAACCCTCGACTTTGTGATTTTTTTTCTACTCCTGGTTTACCTTTGTATGTGATGTCATAATTTCTCATACTCCGAGAAATTATGACAACCAATTGACGTCCATTTTCTCATAGTGTAAAGGGAAACATCCACCTGCTGTCCCCTAAACCGAATAATACAGTTCACAACAACCACAAGCGGAATTGGTGTCCACTTTGTACTCTGCCCAATACCATCGTCGCCAATCCCCCCTTAACCTAGCATTTTTAAACATCTATTGTAAAAAAAGTACGAATTTTTGAAAATATTTTACGCCAAACGTTTCAGAGCGTTAGAATGCATTAAAAATCATAAAAAAATTATAAAAATTTTTATTTGGCAAAATATCACAATATTTTGTAATTCACATCCAAAGCACTGAATTCGGATCACACCTTACAAAGTGATGCACATTGAGTGCAACGGCTGTTGAAATGGTGAACATCCGTCCTATGATAAGCCCACGTTAAATTATTCGCTTCTGCGCCAAATTTGCACCACTTCCGGATCCAAATAGAACATTTTCATTACTTTTTTGGCGACACTTTATTTGCTGGGATGTTATAATATATTAACATAGGTGTTACAACCATTTTGTTCTACTAGTTCGTAAACATCGTATGTTTAAACTTAAAAATATTATGTTAGAAACGTTAGTGGATGGACCAAGACGGCATGCAATGTTTATATTGCACACTCAGTCTTTGATATATTTAGCAAAGTCTCAGGGCCGCGTACACAGAAAAAAAGTGTCTTGTAAATTTAAGGACCATTTTAACTTCCACATAGTTCAACAAATTTACTGTAATATAGTTCATTTTTCGTAACCACAACGAAAATTAACTTAGCTAAAGGAAAACTTATAAAAATTCAGTAAATGTTTTTTAGTTCACTAACTACAAAATGGGAAGGATTTTTCCTTAAATAAATTTCCAACACAGTAGTTAATGCATCGTTGATTCTATTATAAAAATACATGGGCAATATAAAAATCTTACTACGAAATGTGGACAATTTACTAAGAAAAAATTTTGTATGGAAAAAAAATTTTTTAGTAAAATTTAACTTAACGACATTACCGATTCGTACGATGGCTACCTACAGATTATTTCCCTTATTATTATATGTTGGAGTGTTTTTACTCACATTGAAAATTTTAGAAAAAGTAGAATAAAAAGTAGTTAATATTATCTTTGACGGGTGTATATAATTTTTTAGAGATTCCTCATAGATTTGGTATATATTTTACCTTAACTTATAGATAGAATTCCAACTAATCAATAAATGTGCTACTGGAAAATGTGAGTGCATCATGTGAGGGAGTTTTTAGAGACATTTTGTGTATATCTCGTATGATTGTTTGTGTTTGTTATTGCGTAATTTATGCTGTTGTTGGTTGTTTTGATTCTAGAGACAATGGAATGTTCCTTGTGTGTTGTTGGTATTTTTTGTGGTGAGAGTTGTTTTCTTGCAATAGCGAGATCAGAAAGTGATCGTGTGTGTGTGGAGTTGTTTTTCTTTACGGCAGGTTTATGACTATTTGTGTCTGTGAGTTTTATTGTTGCATTCAGTTATGTTGATGCTTTTATGAAGTGCACACGTGGATTTAATTTTGCAAAATTGTACGTGCGGTATTGGTGTTTATTAATGAAAATACATTTATTCGGAACATTTTAGAAACTGAGAAGTGAATGATGTGATGTTAGAGTAACCAAAAACGCTTTTTATTGATAAAAAACAAATAACACATTAAGGAACTGTATATTTCTGTTAATAGTTTAAAATTAGTGCGGATTTTTAATTGATTTACATAAAAAATATACAACATGAGAGGTAATAGGATGATCTATATTTGTTATACATCTGGATCACAGGTTGGAGATGCAACCATTTTTTTTTTTGAATCTATATTTTTTTATGTTACAGCAATTCCTACAGGTGAGTACTAAATTCGAGTTTAGCCACTAAAATTAAAAATAAATCACTAAGAAAAGTATAAAATTATACGTCTTCGATACAAATTTAAATATAATATATAGCCCAAACCAATTTTTTAAAAAGATTATTTTTTTATTATTATGGATTATTAAAGAAAACTTATCATGAAAATTGCGATTTTAGCCTCTAAACTCGAACTTAATATACACCTTAAATACTAAATGCTATACTGACAAGTGGATATTATGTCTAATTTTATAATATTTTTTATTTCAAATATATTCTGAGAATAATTTCAAAAACGTCCCATTAGCCCATGGATATGATTCCAATAATGTACCTACTGGATGGATTTTTCAATGTGGTAAGTTTTTCTATAAACGGTATTTTGTCCGTTTTTAATAAAACCAAAATTTCAATTTATTAAAAATAATTATTTTCACTTGCAGGTAGACAGGTTTTACTGTTTAATGCTAATTAAGCTGATATCCTTATTGGATTTAGGAAATACTCTTGAAAACCGTAAGTTAAAAATCAATATGAACGATAGAATTTGATAATATTTTTCTTATATTTTGTATAACTTTGCAATTTCAGATGCTTATAAGACAAATCCGCCCAACAAAAGATAGCCAAAATCGATGAAATTGGACAATTCAATTGAATATAGCAACTTATGCCACATATATCTTTCATATGGATAGAAAACATGGAAATTTAAATTAATTAGTTTAGTCCTAATAACGTAGAATATTACTCTTTTGAAGAAGCAATTACTAACTACCGACAAGTAATTGCATCCAACGTTCTAATAAAAATATTTCCTTTATTGTATATCATAACCCATAGTTTTGTGTAATATAATAATAATTTTTTGAAATAAAATACTGGTGGTAATAGAAAGTTGACTTGTTTTGTACGAAAAATTTCTTAGTTGTGTACAGGCTTGTTGCACCTTTGATTCCTCAATTTCTCTACTTTTTTGAAAATTATACTGACAAACAGTTTATTTCAAACCAATTTCTTAATACAGGTTTCCCAAAAAAGTGTTAATTTTTCCGGATAGCAGGAATATTTTGAATGAGTTTAAGTATATTCTTCCCACATCATAGTAATAATGAACTAAAATACGATGCAATACATGAACTAATTTATAAGAAAATCATGAACTTATCTAGATGAAAAAAATCTTTGGCGCCAAATCATGGTCATAATTACTATGGGTTAGTTCATTTTTCATAAAAAATAGTAAACTTTTTTTTCGGTGTATGTTATGGCTTTCATTATATCCAAATGAAGGTATATAAAAAGATCAGCTAAAGGATTTAGAAATGGACAAGCCTCTGTTTGAATCAGAAATAAGCATATCTCTTTGCGAAGTCGAGGGAGATACTAAAGATGCAGACATAGATGGACACCGTATCCCAGCAAAAAAAGTTCCACAAACATTTCTTTTAAAGCGCATCTCGGAATACCCCATCAAGTTTTTCCATTTCCATTTCCATTTCCAAACAGTTACAAACAGGATGACGAAGTTAGTGTACCTTCCATCCTATGATGGAGGGTATAAAAATGTAGCACTGTAGTTTGATGAATTGCATATCAACCACCCTGTTTTAGTTAAGCCAGCACTTGTGATCCTTCGTTACACCCAATTGTTAAAATTCTTGTTTTCATGACGAAAATAAATTTACCTGATCTGAAAAGGTCAAAGTTTGTGTAATTTGAAGCCAATAAAATGTAATGTCGTAGAGTTTAGATGTAATATCGTAAGGTTTAGCTGTAAGGTGTCTTTTCTGTTTTTCTGTTTTTTTGTTGCATTTGTAGATTTTAATTAAACCTGAGATTAGATTTAAATTAAACCTGTGCTGTGATATTCTACTCTATGTTATAACGTTTTTCCGATATACCGCATTATAAGAAATATACCACCGCATGTTGCCTTGCATTCCATTTTAATGGAGTAACAGTAGGTCTATGTACATATCTAAAAACTTTATTCTCAAATAATTTCTTTTTTATTACTGTACAATAGGTTAGTTTTCTGTAAATACTTAAAGCTATTCGGACATATGGACGATTCCAAATTAAATCACTGTGAATCATATCGCACCTGTTACAAAGGATATTGAATCTTCTAAAAGCAAACATGGAACAAGTTTGGTAGAGAGCCACCGTTTGTGGTTAAAAAAGAATTTTACACTACAACATTTCATATTCTGTGTTACTTTGTTTTATATTTAGTAGATTTTCGAATATGTCGAATGATTTGATGCTTACACGAAAAATTGGTGTGAGCCTGGTTGATATACAAGTTGCTATATATTCGTATCAACAAAAATGTTTCATCATTTGCTCCAATAAACTTATAACAGATGCGATGTATTGCTTCTTTTCGTGAAAAAAAAGAAATCATGTAATAGATGAAAAAAGTTATAGTGAAATTTCTACAAGTAATGGTCTTAATTATTATAAATTATTTTTATTATTCTAGTAATCTAATTACATCAAACAACGTTTATATATAAAATTTCCTTTTGACGTAAGCATAGTAAATCACAGCTATAACAATGTGGGATAATTGTATTTGATATGATTTTGTGGAAGAACCTACGTGACCATGGTACATAGCTGCTGGGTTATCACCTGAAACGAAATTAATAAAAAATTATTTCGAAAATAATTAAAAAAAAAGATTTTTCATTTAATTTATATCTACACGAATACAGAATATACAGAAGTTTTCGCTTATAGTCCATTGCACATACGGGAGATTTTCACATATAGTTCAAAAATAATTCTTCTAGTATCATTATGATATAAATTTAACACACATATGTTGAATAAACCATTTGATTTATAGTCCCATTTTGCATATATTCCATTTTTTATTGTGCTGATAAAAAGACTATGGACTATATTGACAATAAAATACAATGCTGGCAACATCATAAAAAAGAGTCAGATCTGGATTTCAACCAGATATACAGTGGGGAGCAAACCTAGTGCAGGTTTGCCACTTACGAATATGTTTATTTATTTCATTAATACTTTATTTCCTGACAAACACAACTCTACGTTGTGTTAAATTATATATCTGACAACTGAATTTATTAAAGTAAAATACAAACAAGCCTACATCCAGTTTTGTACTTTATTCATAACACATTAAAATCAAATGTTTTATTATTTAGCCCATATTCCTTTGATTCTAATTACAGGTTTTACTTGTCTTGGCATATTTTCTAATAAGTTGTTAATATTTATTTTGGAATATCCGAGTAATTGTGCTGAACTTGGCTCTAAGGCGATCGCTATTTTTGGTGCTTCTTGTAATCTCAAGCAATTTTAACCAGAGACCATAAATGTTCAATGAGATTGAGATCGGGGCTTTGTGGTTGCCATTTAAGCATTTGAAAACTTTTCTCCGGCAACCATTTCTTTACTATTTTGTAAGGATGCTTGGGTTTGCCGTCTTGTTTAAAAACAACTTGATCCTCTAGTTAGGCGCAAACCTCCAAAAACCTAGGCAAATTTTGTTTGCAAAATATCAAGGTAGTCTTCTTTTTCATGATTCATTTTTATTAACCAGCGGCCAAGTGTGACACCATCCCCATACCATGAGGCAGTGTTGCCAGGTGATTTTTGAGTCTTCCCCCCAAATCTTAAGAAAAACACCCTAAATTGGTCTAAGCTTTTTTCAAAAACCCCCAAAAAATTTCAGAAAATAAAAGTACAAAAAGTGGTCCCAAAATTACGTGAAAAAATCCTGTAGTGATACACTTTAAAAATTAAATTTAACACAAATATATATCCTGAAAGAAGAGTTCTTTCCTGAGAAACGAAATTTTAGAAAAACTAAGTTTTCTTTTGATGCTAATTTTTTTCGTTTGAAGTAAATAAAAAATAAAATTTGTTTTTTAAGAAAATACTTTAAAACAAAAAAGATTTTCGTTTGTTTAAAATTTCATCCCTGAGGAAATTATTTTTTCTATGGATGTAATAATACAATATGTATATCAATTTAAAAAGCGGGCTTACTCTTAAAAAGCTTTCAGCTGCTAAGTTAAAATACGATTGTTTTTAATTTTGTCAAATATTAAAAATGCCCTTTCAACAGAAGAGTTTAGAAAAGATAACGAAAATAATGCTATTGTATACTTGTTTGTATTTAGGATCTTCTTGTTGACTTTCCGAATCTTTTTTCTCATAACTCATGCTAGAATTGTTCCGAATTTGCTTGAGAATTGCTCCACTTTATAAAGGCTGAAATAATTTTTTACCCCCAAAAATCGCCCCAAATAAATTTTACCCCTAAAAATCCCCCTAAACGTGAAAAAAACCCCTAAATTTGGGGGGAAAACCCCTAACCTGACAACACTGCCATAAGGCTTCTCCATCCATGTCTAAAGGTTTGCTTGACGTGGCGTTTTTGGAGGCTTTGTCGTTACCAGGTCATTACCAGTAATATTCTGAGGTCCTTACCAGTAATGTTCTTTTGCATAGGATGTAGAATTTTTTTCCCCGGGATCCAGGGAATTCCCGGGAAATCACTATTTTTGCGCTCCCGCTTTCCCGGGAATTAAGTGCGGGAATTACGGGGAAGTTTTCCTTGCAGTACTTTATATAAAATGTAGGGGTAAATACTACAAGAACATTATTTTTAGTACCATTGGGTAAATCATCTTTCTCATTACACTCCAAAATCTACTTTAACTATTTTCAACTGTCATTTTTTTCTTTATAAATAAGGGACTTCAAATCCATTTTGAGTAGATTTTGAGGCTCATGTAAATGGGGTATAATTTAGCCTAAGTAGAGAAGAAAATATAACTTAATTGTTTTGGTATTTTTGTTTAGATAAAATAAACTATGAAATGAAATAATTTAAGTAAACATTTTCAATTACTTTGTTTGCATTCTCCTATTTGAATATGTTCCAAGTAGTAATAGTTGCCATGTCCGACATAAATAGTCATGGGTTCGAGCCCAGGTTCTAACGGCCTACCAATAGGTTAAAAGAAGGTTGCTCTTCCTAATTTTTTATCGTCATATTTCTGTAAGCGGCCTTTCCAATAGACTGGTAGACTTTACTTCAAATTTAGAACTGCTTACCTTTGTTTTTAAATACAATGTTATGTATTTATATAAGCAATTTTTTCTTCAATAATATACATGTTGTATTAATATATTAAATATATTTATTTCGAATCAACAGCATCGGCTGGCCTTGAAATATTAAAACACATTTTTTCTTCTTCTAGTACCTGTCACTTTGAATAAGTTGCTGCCTAGCAATTTTGTCCACCTTTTACAATTTCAATACCTAAAAAATCCTAAACCAATTTTTTCACAAAAGGTTAGCGTCAATGAATATTACCTCATAATTGAAGATTCCAAAATGAAGTCGAATTAAGGGGTTGTTATTCTGCTGGTGTTTTCTTTTTTATAAACCAATTTTCAAAAAACGAACATTTTCTCACTAATTTAAAATAACAAATATTTTATATATTTTATTTGTTTTTTATTATATTATTTTACAATATTATTTTTTAACAATCTCTCCGTATACCATAACAACGCGATTCCAACTAAAAAAACCACCCACGCGCAAACACATCGATTACATCGATGACAGGTATCGATTACAGGTAGATAAAAGAAATGTAGGAAATTTTCCTATATTCTAACAAGTGTGTTTCTTTAAGTTTCGAAAGGATTGAATACTTCTTAGTACGAATGAACTAAAATATTTTTCTATGCCAAGTGTTATTCGTATGTATGATAAGCTTTCTATAATAAAGGAAGTCAGAATTATCATTTTATAAGAAATCTTACTAAATTTGAGGAAACTTGGTTTTAGTTCGGTTTTTGTTTATTTTTACGAATGCTTTGTTATCAGTGAATAAAATTTTCTTTTTCAGTAGTAAATTCTTATACCCAGCGAAGAAAACAGTATTAGTAAAATACCATGCCTTATTCTAGTTAATGAACTATTCCTAACTGCTTTCAGTTTAGGATTTTTTTACTGAAACAAGTAAATATTATTATTTCACACAAAAATTTAACTGTATGGAAATAAAATGGCTAAACCAAATTGATTAACATTTTTTCCTTTAGTTTCGAAGACACTTTTTTCTGGGTGCAAGTAAACCTTTATAAACAATGGGTCATTTTACATTATATAACCACTTTTGCAATTCCATAATTGCAAAATATTTTAATAATTATTGCATGGATGTGTTTATGAATAGTAAAATTATTATGATAGTTACTTTAATTTTAAATGTACACTGAAAAAACAGTGAACCCACCAGGAAGAAATGTTTCGGTTAATTTTAGAAAATTTTGAATATTTGTAGAAAATTTTAACTAAACAGTATTACAAACGTTGGCATCACGCCGATGTCATCAAAATAAGTAAATATTTTTCGACAAATTCAAGAAAATTTATTAGACATAACTAAGTTTTTTCACTTGTTAAAGAAAATTTTGTAGTTTGAAGGATAAACTTGGAGTTCAAAATTGCAAGAATGTCTTTAGTGATATACGAAGTTCATGATGTACGCATTTTTGGTAAAATTAAATTACAAATTTAAAGAAATTCTGAACTATTTTGTAGAAGGTACGAATTTAGTTAATCATTATGCTTCATTTGAGTTTAGTTTTTTCCTCGTTTTTAGTTAATTTAACTAACGTAAACAAAAAATTATTAGAGTAAAGGAAACTTTCCCCAAACATAATAATTCCATGAACTAAAATAAAGTTAAATTGGCTTTAGTGAAATAGAGAGTTCACTTTTTTTTTGAGTGTAGATGGTGTATTCCTTCTGGGAATATTGGGAATATCGGAAGAGACTGTCCATTGTGAATATCGGAAGAGACTGTCCATTGTGACCATTGTAAAAGCTTTTTGCATTTTGTTATTACAAAATATTTCTTATTTTAGTATAATATACATAATATACATTGTTAGTTGTCCAGACAGCGCCTTATAGCCGTAGCTTTAGGCGATTTCTAATTTAGTAATATTCCATATCGAAGCCAGTTTCCCTTTGACCGGGATCCCGGGAAATTCGAAAAAAATTCCCGCTTTTCCGGGAATGAAAAAAGTCCGGAGAAAAAAACCCTAATAGGATGGAAAGCGGGTTATTTTTGGTTCATCTGACCATAAGTGGAAACATGCACACGGTTTTGCTCTCATTGATGAAGTATATTGTAATAAAAAAGTAAATTGCCTTTTACTTATTTTTTCTTTTATAGTCATATTCCTCTAAATGTGCGAAAACCTACCAAAGTGAGATATAAAAGAATTTGCTTAACTGTCATAAATATAATATAATTTCCAGTAAACATCCAGCAAAAAGCGCCGCCAAAAAAGTAGTGAAAGTGTTTTTTTTAGATCAGGAAATTGTGCAAAATTGGCGCAGAAGCGATGAATTTAACATGGGCTTGTCATAGGACGGATGTCCGCCATTTCAACAGCCGTTGCACTGAATTTGCATCACTTCTTAACGTGTGATCCGAAATCAATAGAGTTGAATTCATTTATAATTTTAGTGACATCGTAGGTGGTAAGAGTTTTATAACGCACTCGATTCTAACCATACTCATGTTTTCAGTCAGGTTCTAAAGGTAAATCACTCATAAAATTATTCGTGAGTCACGAGGTTTTTCGTGAGTCACGACATTTAAAAGATTTTCGTGCGTCAGTACAAATTTTCTTTTCGTGAGCGTGCGTGAGCGTGAGTCCTACCAAAAAATATCGTGCGTGAGTGTGCGTGATTAAGGTTTCTCCGTCGTGAGTGTGCGAGAGCAAAATATTACTCACGTGCACACCTTTACAGGGAACACAACAGTTAAAGAGACGAATTATTGAACAATTGCAAGCATATTTTAACGCTAATACCGCTGTCGTTAATATGTTTAAAACAGCATTGGAACGAATGCCATCGGACAAATTTGTCATAAGAGCGGATTGTACCCCGACAGGTGAACATGTGCGAAGATTCAATGCACCCACAGTTAATGATGTTGCTGCAATTATTGTTTGCTATTGCTATTATTTGTTTCCATTAATTTTGCAATGAATTACTATGCGTATCGTATGATGATTCATATACATGAGGAGAATGTCATTCTTAAGTGCCGTCGGCTATTCCAGCAATTCGCTGTCGATATGTATGTCAAAGTCGAGACCGAACGTTTGGCGTTCATCCGATCCAGGCAAAGCTACGATCTGAGGACTATATACACTTGAATATTGGACGTCTTACCATTCTCCCATCATCTTTTACAGGAAGCCCACGTCACATGCACAAATACGGAACTTCGGATTTATTTATTACGTTCACATGCAATCCGAAGTGGACGGAAATGTAACGTAACATAACTTGTAACCGGACCAAAAGAGTTGTCGTTCGGCCAAATCAATCAAATATTTGTGCAAGTATGTCACAAAAGGCAGCGATATGGCTGTCTGCAGTAACGTCATTACTGCTGTGAAATGAAATAAAATTTTTCCTTTTAAAATTTAAAACAAAATAAAACATTTTTCTTCATCTTTTAATCACCAAACGAAATGTTACGTAGAACGAAGCTAGCAAGAGTTTGCTATTAAATAAATAATAATAAAATTGTCCCATAGTTTCTGCATATCATTTGTCTGTATATCATTTGTATTGTCCGTTTGTAATTTATTCTCCTAGATGTTAATGTGTAACATTTCTAATGCGCCGTCCGGAATTTCTGTGTTTGTAAAGAATCTTATTGAGTGGTCAATCGATTCGAATTGTCGGCGATGACTAAATAATCGAAAAATGTGTTATCGATCACATTCACAAGCAGCAGTATCGATTATATATGTTCGACACGTGCACTGTCGTCCGGATAAACTTATAGTCTGGTGGCACCTGTTACGGTCGGATAAACTTGCGACGCAACACGTTGCGGCGACAAATCCGTTAGTATAAGGCCATTTCGCGTGTTGCAGGGACGTGTTGGCATAAAATCAGAACAATTTTGATTTTTCCTGGTTGGGAGGCACAAATCTCTATGTGTAAGGGGATGTTATAATTTAATAAAAACTAGCATTTCTGCAATGAAAAATAATGATGGTAGCAAATTCTTCATCGGATTTTAAAAAATATATAAATCTAAACCAGAATTGTGACAAAAACGTAGAAAAATTCCACTTTCAATCAATGGAAAACTAGGCGAGAAGTATTTTGAAATTCATGAATTAATTTGTAATTTATTAAATGTGGATTACTTCAGGAATCATTTTATTGCCACATATACCCGGAGTTGTTTTCTTCCTTTTTTATACCCACCACCATAGAATGGTGACGGGGGTATAATAAGTTTGTCATTCCGTTTGCAACACATTGAAATATCGATTTCCGACTATATAAAGTATATATATTCTTGATCAGGGAGAAATTCTAAGACGATGTAAGCATGTCCGTCTGTCTGTCTGTTGTAATCACGCTACAGCCTTCAATAATGGCGCTATCGTCCTGAAATTAGGCACAGATTCGTCTTCTGTTTGCAGACAGGTCAAGTTCGTAGATGGGCTATATCGGTCCAAGTTTTGATATAGTCCCCATATAAACCGACCTCCCGATTTGGGGTCTTGGGCTTATAAAAGCTGTAGTTTTTATCCAATTTGCCTGAAATTGGAAATCTAGAGGGTTTTTAGAACCATCAAAAAGTGTACCGAAAATGGTGCCTATAGGTCTATGTTTTGGTATAGCCCCCATACGGACCGATTTCCCGATTTTGCTTCTTGGGCGTCTAGAAAGTGTATTTTCTATCCGATTTGCCTGAAATTAGAAATCTAGAGGTATTCTAGGACCATAAAGAGGTATGCAGAAAATGGGGTGTACCGGTCTATGTTTTGATATAGCCCCGTATAGACCGATTTTATTTCTTGGGCTTCTAGAATCCGTAGTTTTAATCCAATTTACCTGAAATTTGAAATCTAGAGGTACTCTAGGACCCTAAAGACGTGTGCCGAAAATGGTGAGTAGCGGTCCATGTTTTGATATAGCCACCATATTGACAGATCTCCCGATTGTATTTTTTGGTCTTCTAGAATCCGTAATTTTTACCCAATTGGCCTCAAATCGGAAATCTAGAGGTATTCTAGGACCTTAAGGAGGTTTGCCGGAAACGGTGAGTATCGGTCCACGTTTTGATATAGCCCCCATATAGACCGATCTCCCGATTTTACTTCTCGGGCTTCTAGAATCCGTAGATTTTATCTAATTTGTCTGAAATTTGAAATCTAGAGGTATTCTAGGACCATAAATACGGGTGTCGAAAATGGTGAGTACCGGTCCATGTTTTGGTATAGCCCCCATATAGACCGATCTCCCGATTTTACTTCGTGGGCTTCTAGAATCCGTAGTTTTTACCCAATTTGCCTGAAATTGGAAATCTAGAGGTATTCTAGGAAAATAAAGAGGTGCGCCGAAAATGGTGATTATCGGCCATGTTTTGATATAGCCCCCATATAGACCGATCTCCAGATTTACTTCTTGGGCTTCTAGAATACGTAGTTTTTATCCAATTTGCTGAAATTGGAAATCTAGAGGTATTCTAGGACCATAAAGGGGTGTGCCGAATATATTGAGTATCGGTACAGTTTTTGATATAGCCCCCTTATATACCGGCCCTCCGATTTGGGGTCGAGATTCTAGAACTACAATTAAATGTTCTGAATACTGTGTGTATCTTTCCATGTTTTGGTATAGCCCCCATTGCACCGAACTCCCGATTTTACTCCTAGGGTTTCTAGAAATTGTAGGTTTTATCCGATTTGCCACAAATTGAAAATATACTGGCATTTTAGACCCATAACAAAGTGTATATGATTTAGTTTTATCGGTCCATTTGGTAAGGCCTCCATAGACCGATTTCACTAATTGAGGGTATAGGAGGCGCATTGATCATGAAAATTGCTTGAAACTGAATGCAAAATTTCCAGATTTTACTTCTCGTAGTCAATTAAATAATTGGGATGAAAATCCACAGATTATAGATTTCAAATCAAGGGTTTATTTCATCATTTTCTTGCACACTTACAAGAGATGTTTATGATTCCTCTAAAACTCAAACAAAAATGGTTCTTATAAATTCAGAATCTGATGTAGTCTTCATAAGTAAAATCTTTACATTTATCTATGGGAAGCGTACTGGTTGAACTGATCTGCTTGGGAAAATATCTGCCATCAAACCCCCCTGAAATTTTCAAAGGAAACTTATGATTATTATGTTATGAAAATTATGTTTGATTCATGGTGGTGGGTATTTAAGATTCGGCCCGGCCGAACTTACTACTGTATATACTTGTTTTAGTAAAATATGGTTTCAACCAAAGATTATAGATTTGAGTAAGATAGGAAATTGGCTTGCGTCATACCAAATGTTACATTTACCAGATTAGTTTAATACATGTTTGTAATCTTTTAATTGTATTGTCGCATACGCGTTTGGTTCGAGTATTAAACTAATGTGGTAAATGGTTTGATGTGCTCAGTAGCCAATCCCCCATCTTCTGTAATCTATAATCTTTGGCTTCAACCATAATTTTTAGTACATCTTCATTATTTATGTTTGTGCTTCTCCTTATTTTTTCATGTTATCATCATATTTGTTCGTGCAGTGCAAAGACAATACATGTAGGAAGATGGGAAATCGGCATGCGTCACATCAAATGTTGAATTGACGGTGTTAGTTCCATATATGTTTGTCATTTTTTTTATTTGTTTTTCGTTTTATTTTTTAATTAAAAACTTCATTTTTTCAATAAAACAATGTTAACTTTTAGTCAACAACAAAAAAATTACATTTTCCCCTTTATGGAAATTTATTTCCTGCATTTAATTTCTTTTTATTTTCATTTTAATGCTATGTCAATACTTGTCGTATATGCGTTTGGTTCGATAAACGAAAAGTATGGACCTAACACTGTAAATGGTTCGATGTGCTCAGTAGCCAATTTCCCATCTTCCTACGGTGTTAGGTCCATACTTTTCATTTATCGAACCAAACGCGTATACGACAAGTATTGACATATCATTAAAATGCAAATAAAAAGAAATTAAGTGCAGGAAATAAATTTCCATAAAGGGGAAAATTTATTTATTTATAGTTGATACTAAATTTATAGTAAATATAATATTAGTATAAAGATATAAAAAGTATTGACAACTGAGGCCATCAGCTATAAGGGAAAATTTATTTTTTTGATGTTGCCTAAAATTTAATATTGTTTCATTAGGAAAATTAAGTTTTTCATGTAAAAAATAAAAACGAAAACCAAATAAAAAAGTTACAAACATGTATGGAACTAACACCCTCAATGCAACATTTGGTGTGACGCATGCCAATTTCCCATCTTCTTACGTATATTGTCTTTGCATGAAATTTTCCCAATGTTGAACTGTTGATCTGGTAATAGTCCTTGGCTATACTTGGTTATGATTGGACGTGGAACCGCCCATTCAAACTTGGAACGGATATATCTCATGAACTATCAAAGGTATGAATATGAGATTTGGTGTATATGTTGATCGTACAGTATGAATTACATCCAATGGGGGGTAGGGCGGTGCCAAGGCCATTTTAAAAAATGTTCTGGCTCAGTCGGATTTTTTTTGAAAAAATTAATACAATTTTCATATAGTAATAAATTTATTTTTATTATAATAACGTTGACGAAAGGGGGAATTGTTGTATCATATATGTGACTAAATTCGGGATCAAAAGCAGATATAAAAATTGTTATAAAAATAGCTTGTTCCTTCATATGTACAAAGTAGGCCAACTGACACCATTCATATTAAAATAGTCAACATTTAGACACATTTTAAAATATTTTTTCAAAATATTTATACATATTTTTTGTTGACACAATTTTTTTAGAACAACGGTAAAATACCTGAGGTTGCGAAAAACTATATATTAAACTCAGAAATATTCCGAATTTCAAAAAACCTCCTCCTTTTTATAGCCGAGTCCGAACGGCGTTCCACATTGCAATGAAACCACTTAGAGAAACTTTGAAACCCTCAGAAATGTCACCAGCATTACTGAGGTGGGATAATCCACCGTTGAAAAACTATTTGGTGTTCGGTCGAAGCAGGAATCGAACCCGCGACCTTGTGTATGCAAGGCGGGCATGCTAACCATTGCTAACCATAAAAATAAAGTGTGCAACAACAAATGGCCATGCGGTAAAGGAATGCATTTGGAATTACCTGCGTTTATGCTTTAAGCATGGAACACAATCAACATGTATTAAAGGTAAGCAATTGTGAATACAGTTTTCCATTGAAGCCTGTTTATATTAAACGGACTAGGTTAGGTTAGGTTAGGTTAAAGTGGCAGCCCGATTAAGATTCAGGCTCACTTAGACTATTCAGTCCATTGTGATACCACATTAACTAAAAGTACCTATTACATATGGGCACTTCTAGTTTTAACCGCTGAACCTTCTTGATTATTTTTCTTTGTTGAACCAACCAGATTGTTCCAAAAACATTAGCAGACTGCTTAAGTTAACGTTTTCCAGATCCGCCAGTAATCTGAAGCTATATGCTCCTAAAAGTTGCTTGCGCTTTACACAAAATGCAGGACACTCACACAAGAGGTGTTTAATTGATTCTTTTTCCTCCGCATCGTGACAGCTCATACAATAGTCATTATACTTCGCGCCAATAGTTTTTGCAAAATCGCCTATCAGGCAGCGACCCGTTATAGCAGATATCAGAAGTGATATCTGACATCTCGAGAACATTAGCATATCTAGTGTGCGGTTTAAGTTGAAAGGGGGCTTGGTGTCGTTACAACCCTTGCAATTCTCCCATCGAACATTTGCCATCATAACAGCCTTCTCATGCAGCATGAGCTTGCAGGTAGCTAGGGGCATACCAACAAATTCTAGTTCCCCTGGAATATGTAAGGTAGTCCCTACACGGATTAAAAAGACTGTTTTTCATATGTTTGGCTATAAACATTATATGTTTGGAACACAAATTTTTAAACACAATATTTTTGAGTGCAATCATATAATGTTCATAAACTAGCATAACATGTTTGGGACATATATGTTAATATGTTAGAACATAAAATATTTGTAAATATAATATGCTTGGATGCAAACATATATTAATTTAGAAATAGCCTATAAACATATATGTGTTTAGTAGCTTGGAGCGCTATTTAACAGGGAGCGATATTGAATTAAGTTGGTGGTTGTTGCGTGTTATTACAAAATTAACATTTTATTTTTCCTTGGGCAATTGATCAGCTACTTCTTTGATCCTTACAAACTGTGTGGTCCGCTGTTCGAATCCCCGTCCGGCAAAAGGTAAAATTAAAATAAAAAAATCATACAATTGAATAATTTCTTCTACAATGTTTGTATTACAGAAAAAGGTGCTAAGAAATAAAAATCTCGTGGAAGTGAGAAAGATGTCGGGGAATATACAATTGGGCAGAAACAAAATTTTGAGCATTCAGGTCGAAAACCTATGTTGTTAGCACCTATATTACATGTTTATTTTCATAATTCATTATGATTGTAAATATATAAACAAATAAATAAAATTTTGAGCACAATATTGTTTGGGAGAATTTTTTTTAAGCATATAATATTTTTGGGTGCAAAATGCTTCCAAACATATTATATGGTCACATAATAACATATTGTTTTTTGGAAGACAACATTATTGAATTTGGATGCAAAAATACAAAACGTTTGGAACTTAGACTACCCAAACATATATTATTTAGACCAATATGCTTTCAAACATATTATATATTGGTAGAGATCAAACATATAAATGTTTGGGCAATACCCAAAAATGTATATGCTTGAAGCAAAATATGTTTGGGAGTATATGTTACAGAAGCGATTTTTTGTGAGGGTGTAGCCTTGCCAACTCATCCGCTTCGCAGTTCACCGGTATGTTCCTATGGCCATGCACCCATTTAGGTGAATATTGTACTGCTCAGCCATCTATTGAGAGATTTGCGGCAGTCGATGGCCGTTTTCGAGTTGAGGAACACAGAGTCCAAGGATTTTATTGCAGGTTGACTGTCGCTATTCGAAGTTCCAGATCATTAGAATATACTCCGAACCCCACTTGTCCATCCAATTTGGAGCCATCAGTGTAGAAATCTATATATTCTTTATTCCCCGGGGTCTGTGTGCACCACGCCTCACTGTTGGGGATTAGAGTCTCAAACTTTTTGTCGAAAAGTGGACTCGCCAAAGTGTAATCCACTACGTTAGGTACATCTGGCATTATTTTGAGGACAGAACTGTGACCGTAACCTTTTTCCGACCACAACGATAGTTCGCGCAACCGCACAGCCGTTGTTGCAGCTGACTGTTTGGCCAAAATGTCTAAAGGCAATAGATGCAGCATGACAGCAGCATTAAAGGAATTTGTTCCTGTCTTGCTGAATGCGCCTGAAATACACAAACACGCCATACGCTGAACTTTATCTAAACAAGTCGGTTTCTGAAGTGCCGGCCACCAGACTACAACACCATATAGCATTATAGGTCTAACCACTGCTGTGTATAGCCAATGCACAATTTTTGGTTTTAGTCCCCACTTTTTTCCTATTGCCTTTTTGCACGAGTACAAAGCTACAGTTGCCTTTCTCGCCCTTTCTTTTAAGCTTAAAATTCAGCTTCCTGTCCAAACTAACGCCAAGGTATTTTGCACAATCACCAAAGGGAATTTCAATACCCCCTAAGGAAATAGGCCTAACCGTGGGAGTTTTTCGATCTTTGCAGTACATGACTAATTCCGTCTTTGCAGGATTTACCCCAAGATCATTGTCTTTCGCCCATTTCTCAGTCATCCGGAGGGCCCACTGAATAATATCTCTGATTGTGGATGGGAATTTTTCCCTGACTGCCAGAGCCACATCATCTGCGTATGCCACCACTTTTATCCTTTCTTTTTCTAGAGTAGGTTAGGTTAGGTTAGGTTAGGTTAGGTTAAAGTGGCAGCCCGATTAAATTTCAGGCTCACTTAGACTATTCAGTCCATTGTGATACCACATTTAACTAAAAGTACCTATTACATATGGGCACTTCTAGTCTTAACCACTGAACCTTCTCTATTATTTACTTTTATGGAACCAACCAGATTGCTCCAAAAACATTAACAAACTGCTTAAGTTAACGTTTTCCAGGTCAGCCAGTAATCTAAAGCTATATGCTCCTAAAATTCGCTTACGCCTTACACAAAAAGCAGGACACTCACACAAGAGGTGTTTAATTGATTCCTTTTCCTCCACGTCATGACAGCTTATACAATAGTCATTATACTTCGCACCTATAGTTTTTGCAAATTCGCCTATCAGGCAGCGACCCGTTATAGCAGATATTAGGAGTGCTATCTGACGCCTTGAGAACACTAGCATATCTAGTGTGCGGTTTAAGTTTAAATGGGGCCATATTTGCTTGGTGTCGTTACAACCCTTGCAATTTTCCCATCGAATATTGGCCATCATAACAGCCTTCTCACGCAGTAAGAGCTTGCAGGTGGCCAGAGGAATACCAACAGATTCTAGTTCCCCTGGAATCTGTAAGGTAGTTCCTAGCCTTGCTAACACATCTGCTTCACAGTTCCCCGGTATGTTCCTATGACCAGGCACCCATATTAGGTGAATATTGTACTGCTCAGCCATCTCGTTGAGAGATTTGCGGCAGTCTATGGCCGTTTTTGAGTTAAGGAACACAGAGTCCAAGGATTTTATTGCAGGTTGACTGTCTGAGTATATATTAATGCCAATATTTGTTGGAACATTACTTCTCAGCCAATTCACCACCTCTCTTATTGCCAATATTTCAGCCTGAAAAACACTACAGTGATTAGGTAATCTTTTCGCTATTCGAATTTCTAGATCTTTAGAATATACTCCGAACCCCACTTGTCCATTCAATTTGGAGCCATCAGTATAGAAATCTATATATCTTTTATTCCCCGGGGTCTGTGTACACCACTCCTCACTGTTGGGAATTAGAGCTTCAAACTTTTTATCGAAAAGAGGTTTTGCCAGGGTGTAATCCACTACGTTAGGCACATCTGGCATTACTTTGAGGACCGAACTGTGACCGTACATTTTTTCCGACCGCAGCGATAACTTGCGCAACCGCACAGCCGATGTTGCAGCTGACTGTTTGGCCAAAATGTCTAAAGGCAATAGATGCAGCATGACATTAAGGGAATTTGTTCCTGTCTTGCTGAATGCGCCTGAAATACACAAATACGCCATACGCTGAACTTTATCTAAACAAGTCGGTTTCTGAAGTGCCAGCCACCAGACTACAATACCATATAGCATTATAGGTCTAACCACTGCCGTGTATAGCCAATGCACAATTTTTGGTCTTAGTCCCCACTTTTTCCCTATTGCCTTTTTGCACGAGTACAAAGCTACCGTGGCTTTTCTCGCCCTCTCTTCAATATTAAGCCTAAAATTCAGCTTCCTGTCCAAAATAACGCCAAGGTATTTTGCACACTCACCAAAGGGAATTTCAGTACCCCTAAGGAAATGGGCCTAACCGTGGCAGTTTTGCGATCTTTGCAGTACATGACTATTTCTGTCTTTGCTGGATTTACACCAAGACCATTATCTTTCGCCCATTTCTCAGTCATCCGGAGAGCTCTCTGTATAATATCTCTGATTGTGGATGGGAATTTTCCCCTGACTGCTAGCGCCACATCATCTGCGTATGCCACCACTTTTATCCTTTCTTTTTCTAGAGAAACCAGAAGGTTGTTTATAGCAACATTCCAAAGAAGAGGTGATAGAACTCCTCCTTGGGGAGTGCCTCTGTTCACATACCTTTGTATGTTTGCTTGCCCTAGTGTGGCTGAAATACGTCTCTTTATTAGAAGTTCGTCTAACAGCCTAAGTATACCTGGATCAACATTCAGAGTTGTCAGTCCATTTAATATCGAGCTCGGATGGACATTATTGAACGCCCCTTCGATGTCTAGAAACGCCACGATTGTGTATTCTTTGACAGATAGTGAGCTTTCAATAAAACTGACCAGTTCATGCAATGCGGTCTCAGTAGACCTGCCCTTCGAGTATGCATGCTGTCGTTTCGAGAGCAAACTTGAATCCACGCTAGTTCTAAGATACATGTCTATCATCCTCTCCAGGGTCTTAAGTAGGAATGAGGATAAGCTGATTGGTCGGAAATCCTTCGCACTCGAGTGAGAGGCTTTTCCTGCTTTATGTATGAAGACGACTTTTGTTTCCCTCCACTTTTCTGGAATATATGCTAAGTTTACACATTGTTTATATATCACCGTCAACCAGGGGATAATTCTTTCAGCCACTGCCTGTAACTCCGCCGGAGTAATTCCATCAGGTCCGGGGGATTTGAATGGTCCAAAGCTATTTAAAGCCCATTTTATTCTAGATTCCGACACAATTTCCTCGATAGGAAGTGATCGCCGAGCCTGTGTTACACCGCCGGAACATGGTTCAACCGTCTGATTTCCAGGGAAGTGTATGTCCAAAAGTACCTCTCCTCACTGGACGTTGTCCAATTTCCCTCCGATGTTTTAATGAAACCTGGAGCGGTGTTAGTGGATGCTAGTACCTTCCGTAGTCTGGAAGCCTCTGACGTATTCTCAATAATGCTACAGTAATCATCCCAAGAGTTTTGTTGAGACCTTCTCAGTTCTCGTTTATATTCTCTCAGATTCATCTTGTAAGTGTCCCAATCCTCCGGAGCTCTTGTGGACTTTGCTTTGTTAAAGAGCTTCCTGCAGGATTTCCTCATATTACTTAACTCCGTAGTCCACCATGGCGGCCGATTTTTTCCCCTTGGCTTTCCTCTAGGGCCAGCAGCTTTCAGTGAAATGTTGAAGGCCTTCGTAATCCGCTTCACTGCGTGTTCGATATCTTGCACAGTGCTCATATTTGTCTCCGGCATTTCCGGTATCATCAAATTGAACGATTCCCTATACCTATTCCAATCAGCTTTCCTAACATTTGGCGGAAATATGGTCTTTGAAGTACGAACAGCCAATCTGAAACTGATGTAGCGATGATCTGAGAAGCTATGTTCCCTCAAAACTTGCCACTCAGATATCTTATCATTCAGTTCTGGAGAGGTCAACGTTACGTCCAAAACCTCTTGTCTGTTTCTGGTGACGAAGGTTGGTGCATCTCCCTTATTGCAAACTACCAGGTTAGTACGCAAAATAAACTCTATTAGCGACTCTCCCCTTGCATTAGTATCACTACTTCCCCAAATACTATGATATGCATTTGCATCGCATCCCATAATGAGTTTTGTCTTTGTTTTTAGTGACTCCTCAACTAAGGTCTTAACGGCACAGGGTGGCATCTCCCTATCATGTCCCATGTAGACCGAAGATACCCAATATTTGCATGTGGATATCTCTAGACTGGCTACGACAGTGTCTGCATTGCCCAATGAAGGAAGCAGAAACAAGTTTAGTTCGTTTTTAGCAATTATACATGCTCGATTTATATCGTTACCGGTATTATGCAAAAGTTTGAAACCCGGAGTGCTTAATTCACAGATCTTGTTCTTATATATGTATGGTTCTTGAATAGGAACTATATCTATGTCTCCTTTCATCAGGAGAACTTTTAAGGCAGCACAAGCGGCCTTACAATGGTGAAGATTTATCTGGAGGAACCGTAGAACCATCCAAATTTTCAACCACCGTCACATCAGCCGCTTCAATTGAGTCATCAAGGACTTCCTCTTCACAGATCTCGGTGACTCTCGCAACAATCCGCGGTTCAGCTTTGGTGAGGCTTGAGCCTGTAGAAACTTCCCGCATATGATTTTCGCCATAGTCTGCAGGTTTTATGTCTCCTTCGGCTTCGCTAGGAGATTTTTTTCACTGCTGACTCTACCGGAGGCTTGTCCGTTTCGGTATCCTTTGGCTGATCGCCTTTGTATATCTTCATATGGATATCATGAAAGCCATAACTTACGCGTCCTTGGGTCTGGGCTAGATGTGGCAGCGACTCTATGTTTAATATAAACACCGCATGTCGTCTTGGTCCATCCACCTCATCCAAACGACCAACCTTCCAATCGGCGGTTGGAAGATCTGGGTGACATTCTTTTAGTCTCTCTAGTATTGACTCAGGATCAGGAGGGTTTGCAGGTATCCATGCATGTGCTCTAGGTTTAGCCGGTATGTCTTTTTTATCGACTAACTCCAAAGCGGCTCCTTCCCAAACTTCACCAATTAGCATCAATGCAGCTTTAAAGCAATCCATAGACCTCTGGTCTGCAAAAGCTATTAACTTATATCGTCCTTGATACCATCCAGCATCTTGCTGTCGAGGACTTGGTCCGGGAAACTTTTTTCGCACTTCTGAGTAGACACCAGACATCGCGTTCTCAATTTCCCCCCATTTTTGCCTTGGAATCATACAGTCCAATGCTCCTTTATTAATAATAGCCATCACAAGGCTGTCTTTTGCAACTGAGGCAAACGATCTTTGATCCCGTTTAGAGGATGGTAGCTCATCCGGTGATCGTTCCCTTTTTCCAGCTTCAAGAATTCCTTGAGCCCATTTTAAGGAATCGCTTTGCTTAGCCGACAACGTGCTTGGGTCGACTGATCCTAATTTCTTTAGGATAAACAAAGCATTTCTTCGTTCCTTGAATCTCTTTCGAGAGGGATTGCCTCCTTTTGATGTCGTCACCTTAGAAAAGGTTCGACTTGCCAAAGTGTCACCGCCAGTCGACCCGTCTACAGGTCGACTAATTGGGCCTGACTCTTGGTCGCTGCCCAAATTTATAACTTCAGTCGTTACCCGTTCACTGGGCCCTGAAGTTAGCAACCCAGTGGATGACTTTGAATTTCGCTGCATGGTGGTTTATTATTTCCACCACACGTGAAATTCGTAATAAGTACTTATTACGATAAAATACTCCGCTATTAGAAAACACGTCCGTTCAGTTCGACTGGTTTTCTAGAGTAACCAGAAGGCTATTTATAGCAACATTCCAAAGAAGAGGTGATAGAACTCCTCCTTGGGGAGTGCCTCTGTTCACATACCTTTGTATGTTTGCTTGTCCTAGTATGGCTGAAATACGTCTCTTCATTAGCAGTTCGTCTAACAGCCTGAGTATACATGGATCAACATTCAGAGTTGTCAGTCCATTTAATATCGAGCTCGGATGGATATTATTGAACGCCCCTTCGATGTCTAGAAACGCCACGATTGTGTATTCTTTGACAGATAGTGAGCTTTCAATAAAGCTGACTAGTTCATGTAGTGCGGTCTCAGCCCTTCGAGTATGTATGCTGTCGTTTCGAGAACAAACTTGAATCGATGCTAGTTCTAAGATACATATCTATCATCCTCTCCATAGTCTTAAGTAGGAATGAGGATAAGCTGATTGGTCGGAAATCCTTCGCCCTCGAGTGAGAGGCTTTTCCCGCTTTAGGTATGAAAACGACTTTTGTTTCCCTCTACTTTCCTGGGATATATGATAAGTTGATACATCCTTTATATATCACCGACAACCAGGGGATAATTTTGTCAGTTACTGCTTGTAACTCCGCCGGAGTAATTCCATCAGGTCCGGGGGATTTGAATGGTCCAAAGCTATTTAGCGCCCATCTTATTCTAGTTTCCGATACAATTTCTTCGACAGGAAACGACCGTTGAGCAACTGTGGCACCGCCAGAACATGGTTCAACCGTCTGATTTCCAGGAAATTGTGTGTCCAATAGTACCTCCAGCGTCTCCTCACTGGACGTTGTCCAATTGCCCTCCGATGTTTTAATGAAACCTGGAGCGGAGTTGGTCGATGCTAGAACCTTCCGTAGTCTGGAAGCCTCTGACGTATTCTCAATACTGCTGCAGTAATCATTCCAAGAGTTATGCTGAGCCTTGAATCCTCTCAGATTCTTCTTGTAAACGTCCCAGTCCTCAGTGGTGGACTTTGCCTTGTTAAAGAGCTTCCTGCAGGATTTCCTCATATTACTTAATTCTCTAGACCACCATGGTGGTCGATGTTTCCCCCATGGCTTTCCTCTAGGGCATGCACCTTTCAGTGAGATGTTGAAGGCCTTAGTAATCCGCTCCACTGCGTGTTCGATATCTTGCACATTTCTCATATTTGTCTCTGTTATTTCCGGTATCATCATATTGAACGATTCCCTATACCAATTACTAACTACCGACAAGTAAGTGCATCCAACGTACGAATAAAAATATTTCCTTTATTGTATATCATAAGCCATAGTTTTGTGTAATATAATAATAATTTTTTGAAATAAAATACTGGTGGTTATAGAAAATTGACTTGTTTTGTACGAATAACTTCTTAGTTGTATACAGACTTGTTGTACCTTTGATTCCTCAATTTCTTTACTTTTTGAAAATTATACTGACAAACAGTTTTTTTTAAGCCAATTTCTTAATACAGGTTTCCCAAAAAATTATTAATTTTTCCGGATAGCAGGAATATTTTGAATGAGTTTAGGTATATTCTTCCCACAGCATAGTAATAATGAACTAAAATACGATGCAATACAAGAACTAATTTATAAGAAAATCATGAACTTATCTAGATGAAAAAAATCTTTGGCGCCAAATCATGGTCATTCTTACTATGGGTTAGTTTATTTTTCATAAAAAATAGTAAACTTTTTTTTGTGTGGTCTCTCATCATCTACTTTTCCTACCATCCCAGCAAAAAATACTTCAGCAGTAAGAGTTTAGTTGCGCTGTTTGGTATACAATAAAGTAGGCAGTGCATCCACACTGCACGAATCGGTGGCAATAACGTAAACGAGTAATCAAACTAGTTTATGATCATTCGTTTATGTTATTCCAACCAATTCATGCAGTATAGATGCGTGAAAAGTAGTGCTGTTTTCCTTCACGCCAACAGTGGTATACTCAAGATTATACATCACTTCTGAGCAATATTTCTGTTAAAATGAGCAATTATATCAGCGCTATGTAGAAGCTGCTCTAAATCGGGACATCGCCCACAAAAATCAGCGCTGATTCAGTTGTTTTGTAAGCAGTTGGTACTGCCTCTCTCCCTTACAATCCTGCTGAAATACTGCTCCATTTTTTGCTGGGATCAAACGTACGTATGTTTGAAACTGCCCACACGTCTTTATAGGGTGTCCGAGACAGCCGAAACCCATCCACATCCTCGAGCAAATAACGATCATTTCTTAAGACCTTAGCGACTCGATAAGGACCCCTAAATTTCGGTATTAATTTTTTCGAAACTCCTGTTGTGGTGTCAAAATTTCTCACCATTACGTAGTCACCAGTATTGTACACTCTTGGTTCTTTTCTATTTTTGTTGACGTAACCCTCATTGTAACGCTGAAGTTTCTGCTCACGTTCTCTAGCATTTCTCTTATCCTCTTGTGGTCAACTTTGGGATGCGTATTATTCTCAAAAATTGCACCGGAGTTAGAATATTCGATTAATTTAGCCAACCTTTCATCTTCCTTTCCTCTCTGTCTTAATCCAAATAACATTACACTTGGATACTCACCAACAGAACGACGAATGGTATTATTTAGAACGTATTCTATTTGTTCCACTACATTGTCCCAATATGTGCCATTCTCGGCATGTACTAATTTCGACATCCACTGGGTTGCTAACTTCAGGGCCCAGTGGACGGGTATCGACTGGAGTTATAAATTTGGGCAATGACCAAGAGTTAGGCCCAATTAGTCGACCTGTAGACGGGTCGACAGGTGGCGACAATTTGACAAGTCGAACGTTTTCCAAGGTAACGGCATCAAAAGGAGGTAATCCCTCACGAAAGAGATTCAAGGAACGCAGAAATGCTTTGTTTATCCTAAAGAAGTTAGGATCAGTCGACCCAAGCACGTTGTCGGCTAAACAAAGCGATTCCTTAAGATGGGCACAAGGAATTCTTGAGGCTGGAAAAAGGGAACGATCACCGGATGAGCTGCCATCCTCCAAAAGGGATCAACGATCGTTTGCCTCAGTTGCTAAAGACCGCCTTGTGATGGCTATCATAAATAAAGGAGCATTGGACGGTATGATTCCAAAGCAAAAATGGGGGGAAATTGAGAATGCTTTGTCTGGCGTCTACTCACAGGTGCTGGAAAAGTTTCCCGGCCCAGATCCTCGACACCAAGAGACTGGTTGGTATCAATGACGATTTAAGCTAGTCGCATTTGAGGACCAGAGGTCTATAGAATGTTCTAAAGCTGCTCTGATACTAATTGGCTAGTCGCATTTGAGGACCAGAGGTCTATAGAATGTTCTAAAGCTGCTCTGATACTAATTGGTGAAGTTTGGGAAGGAGCTGCTCTAGAGTTAGTCGAGAAGAAAGACATACCGGCTAGACCTAGAGCACATGCGTGGATAGCTGTAAAGCCTCCTGACCCTGAATCTATTTTAAATAGACTGAAACAATGCAATCCAGATCTTCCAACAGCTGATTGGAAGGTTGGCCGTTTGGATGAAGTTGATGGGCCAAGACGGCATGCAGTGTTTATATTGAACACTCAGTCTTTGCCACATCTAGCAAAGTCTCAGGGCCGTGTATGTTATGGCTTTCATTATATCCAAATGGAGGTGTATAAAAACGATCAGCTAAAGGATTCAGAAATGGACAAGCCTCTGTCTGAATCAGAAGTAAGCGGATCCTCTTGCGAAGTCGAGGGAGATACCAAAGTTGAAGACGTGAATAGATACCATATGCGTGAGGAGGCTTCTACTGCCTCAGAACTCAACAAAGTTGAACCTATAGTTATTGCGAGAGTCACCGAGATCTCTGAAGAGGACATTCTTGAGGACTCGATTGAAGAGGCTGATGTGACGGTTGTTGAAAATCTCGATGGTCATACGGATCCTCCAGATAAATCTTCATCATTGTAAGGCTGCATGTGCTGCCTTAAAAGTTCTCCTGATGAAAGGGGACATAGATATAGTTCTTATTCAAGAACCATATATTTATAGAAACAAAATATGTGAATTAAGTACTCCGGGGTTCAAACTATTGCAGTATACTGGTAATGATGTAAATCGAGCCTGTATAATTGCTAAAAACGAGCTCAACTTGTTTCTGCTTCCTTCAATGTGCAATACAGACACTGTCGTTGTCAGTTTAGAAATAGCCAAATGCAAATATTGGGTATCTTCGGTCTACATGGGACATGACAAGGAGATGCCTCCATATGCCGTTAAGACCTTAGTGGAGGAGTCACTGAAAACAAAGACGAAACTCATTATGGGATGCGATGCGAATGCACATCATAGTATATTAGGAAGTAGTGATACTAATGCAAGGGGAGAGTCGCTAATAGAGTTTATTTTGCGTACTAATCTGGAAGTTTGCAACAAAGGAGACGCCCCAACCTTTGTCACTAAAAACAGGCAAGAGGTTTTGGACATCACCTTGGCCTCGCAAGAACTGAATGAAAAGATATCTCAGTGGCAGGTTTTAAGTGAACACAGCTTCTCAGATCATCGCTACATCAGTTTCAAATTTGATGTTCATATCACCAACACCATATTTCCACCAAATGTTAGAAAAGCTGACTGGAATAGGTATAGGGAATCGTTCAATATGATGATACCGGAAATACCAGAGACAAATATGAGCACTGTGCAAGTTATCGAACACGCAGTGGAGAGGATTACTGAGGCCTTCAACATTTCACTGAAAGCTGCATGCCCTAAAGGGAAGCCAAGGGGGGAAAATCGACCACCATGGTGGTCTACGGAGTTAGGTAATATGAGGAAATCGTGCAGGAAGCTTTTTAACAAAACAAAGTCCACCAGAGCTCCTGTGGATTGGGACGCTTACAAGAAGAATCTGAGGGGATACAAGCGAGAACTGAGAAAGGCTCAGCATAACTCTTGGAATGATTACTGCAGCAGCATTGAGAATACGTCCGAGGCTTCCAGACTACGGAAGGTGCTAGCATCCACGAGCTCCGCTCCAGGTTTCATTAAAACATCGGAGGGCAATTGGACAACGTCCAGTGAGGAGACGCTGGAGGTACTATTGGACACACATTTTCCTGGAAATCAGACGGCTGAACCATGTACTGGCGGTGCCACAGTTACTCAGCGGTCGTTTCCTGTCAAGGAAATTGTATCGGAAACTAGAATAAGATGGGCGCTAAATAGTTTTGGACCATTCAAATCCCCCGGACCTGATGGAATTATTCCGGCGGAGTTACACGCGGTGGCTGACAGAATTATCCCCTGGTTGTCGGCGATATATATAGGATGTATCAACTTAGCATATATTCCAGGAAAGTGGAGGGAATCAAACAACACTCGAATGCGAAGGATTTCCGACCAATCAGCTTATCATCATTCCTACTTAAGACTCTGGAGAGGATGATAGATATTTATCTTAGAACTAGCATCGATTCAAGTTTGCTCTCGAAACCACAACATGCATACACGAACTTTATGCTTAATATTGAAGAAAGGGCGAGGAAAGCAACGGTAGCTTTATACTCGTGCAAAAAGGCAATAGGGAAAAAGTGGGGGCTAAAACCAAAAATTGTACATTGGCTATACACGGCAGTGGTTAGACCTATAATGCTATATGGTGTTGTAGTCTGGTGGCCGGCACTTCACCAGCCGACAAGTTTAGTCAAAGTTCAGCGTATGGCGTGCTTGTGTATCTCAGGTGCATTCAGCAAGACAGGAACAAACTCCCTTAATGTCATACTGCATCTATTGCCTTTAGACATTTTGGCCAAACATTCAGCTGCAACAACGGCTGTGCGGTTGCGCGAGCTATCGCTGTGGTCAGAAAAAAGTTACGGTCACAGTCCTCAAAATAATGCCAGATGTGCCTAACGTAGTGGATTACACTTTGGCGAGTCCACTTTTCGACATAAAGTTTGAGACTCCAATTCCCAACAGTGAGGCGTGGTGTACACGGACCCCGGGGAATAAAAGATATATAGGTTTCTACACTGATGGCTCCAAATTGGATGGCCAAGTGGGTTTCGGAGTATATTCTAAAGATCTGGAACTTCGAATAGCGAAAAGATTACCTGATCACTGTAGGGGTTTTCAGGGTGAAATATTAGCAATAAGAGAAGTGGTGAATTGGCTGAGAAGTAATGCTCCAAGCAATATTGGCATTAATATATACTCAGACTGTCAACCTGCAATAAAATCCTTGGACTCTGTGTTACTCAACTCGAAAACGGTCATCGACTGCCGCAAATCTCTCAATGAGATGGCTGAGCAGCACAATATTCACCTAATATGGGTTCCTGGCCATAGGAACATATCGGGAAACAGCGAAGCAGATGAGCTAGCAAGGCTAGGAACTACCTTACATATTCCAGGGGAACTAGAATCTGTTGGTATGCCTCTGGCTACCTGCAAGCTGTTACTGCGTGAGAAATGGGATGTTCGATGGTAAATGTTCGATGGGAGAATTGTAAGGGTTGTAACGACACCAAGCAAATATGGCCCCATTTAAACTTAAACCGCACACTAGATATGCTAGTGTTTTCGAGACGCCAGATATCACTCCTGATATCTGCTATAACGAGTCGCTGCCTGATAGGCGAATTTGCAAAAACTATAGGTGCGAAGTATAATGACTATTGTATAAGCTGTCATGACGTGGAGGAAAAGGAATCAATTAAACACCTCTTGTGTGAGCGTCCTGCATTTTGTGTAAGGCGTAAGCAAATTTTAGGGGCATATAGCTTCAGATTACCTGGCGGACCTGGAAAACGTTAACTTAAGCAGTCTGCTAATGTTTTTGGAACAATCTGGTTGGTTCAACAGAAGAAAATAATCGAGAATGTTCAACGGTTAAAACTAGAAGTGCCCATATGTAATAGGTACTTTTAGTTAATGTGGTATCACAATGGACTGAATAGTCTAAGTGAGCCTGAATCTTAATCGGGCTGCCACTTTAACCTAACCTAACCTATGCCCACTGTGCAAAACCTGCTCTACAGTTTTTGGTATCAAATGAAAGCTCTTGACGAGTACTATAAATGCAAGTGGTTGTCATGTTCGAAAGCATCCCACAAATATCGATTTTTATCAAAAATATAATTAATATGTCAGAATTTACAATATAGTGCACGCGGACCCACTGTGCAAAACCTGCTCTACATTTTTTGGTATCAAATCAAAGCTCTTGAGGATTACTACTAGGATGATAGATATTTATCTTAGAACTAGCATCGATTCAAGTTTGCTCTCGAAACCACAACATGCATACACGAACTTTATGCTTAATATTGAAAGCATCCCACAAATATCGATTTTTATCAAAAATATAATTAATATGTCAGAATTTACAATATAGTGCACGCGGACCCACTGTGCAAAACCTGCTCTACATTTTTTGGTATCAAATCAAAGCTCTTGAGGATTACTATAAGTGCAAGTGGTTTTTATTTTCGAAAGCATCCCAGAAATACCGGTTTTAGTCAAAAATAAAATTAGTTTGCACGAATTTAAAAAATAGGCACCGTGCCCACTGTGCAACACCTGCTCTACAGTGTTTGGTATCAAATGAAAGCTCTAGTGCTCTTCAACTATAGTGCTCTTCAAGATCTTTCGCTTAATACCAAAATATAAAAGTGCTGAATTTTATTAAATATTTTATCTCCCCAAATTGTAATTAACCCATTAGGTGCGCAGCCAAACACTACACGCAAAGAAAAAAAAAAAACGTTTGAAAAACGTGTACCGAAAACGTTTTTCTTTTGTTAGAGTTTTTTGAATTGCTTCGAAAATTTTAAACTTTTATCACCAAAAAAAATCGTTTGTTACAAAATTTTTATTTTTTTCAATAAAAAAAGTTGTTTTTGAAACATCAACACAGTCCATTTCGTTTATATCAAACACTGTTCTTTTCTGACTTTAGGTCTTTAATAAGACACATTTTACAGTTCAAAATTTTATATACTACAATGTAATGTTGAAAATTTTTTTCGGAATCTTCCGAACATATCTGGAATATATGTAAAAACAAAAAAACAAAAAAAAAACTTTGGTCGGAGCAGGGATCGAACCCACGACCCTTGGCATGCAAGTCGGACGTAGCAACCACTGCACCACGGTGCCAAACTAAATGTTTGTTTCTGTTAAATAAACTTTGTTTATTCGGTTCGTGGGCGCCGTAAGCTATGCTATATAAATAAAACTTATATGGATATTTATCTATTGATGACCATAACAGGTACATAGCTCAGTGGTTAGTGTGTTGGCTTACAAAGTGCATGGTCCGCGGTTCGATTCTCCGTCCAGGCGAAAGGTAAAAAAAATTTTAAAAATTTATAAAATCGTATAATTTCTTCTACATTGTTGGTATTACAGAAAAAGGTGTTAAGAACTAAAAAACATCGTGGATGTGAGAAAGATGTGAGGGAAAATGCAATTAGCAAGAAAACAATGTTTTGTTAGTTTGTCCTTATGAAATTGTTTTTACATCTTGGAAAAGTATAAACGTTTATCACAAAAAGTATATACTTTTCTCCCAAATACACTTCCTTACAGCGAAAAGCAAATGAGAAACGAACTTTGTTTGTCTAAAATTTCGTTTGGGAGGAAAGAATTATTTTTTGCGTGTACATGGTTTGTGTCTCGGCTAGTTAAATTTACAATTTATCTTCACGCACATTTTAAAAATAGTAAAATTTTCGAAAATAATAAAAATATGTATTTTCCATTTATATTTTTTATTTGCAGAATTTACGAATTATGTATGTGTAAGTTATGTTAGAACAAAACCCACAAATGACAAGAACCAAATTCTTTTTTGTCTATTGCGTAATTCACAAAAATAAAATATTGAATATGTTTTATAAGAAACGCATATTCGTTTTGTTTTGTTATTGTTGCTTTATTCTTCAATCATTATTGTTGTTTTTGATTTCAGCTTAAAACCATGCATTAAATAAACTACGGGTGTAGCTTAACCAACAGAGGAAAATAATGTTTTTCAAATTTATTTGGACATAGCCCTATATACACAAAAAATTATCACCGAAATTTTTTCAATTAAACACTTAATTGAATTTGGAAACGGATTCAATTAATATGTTAATTGATTCATTTAATTATTTAATCAAATCCGAATAAAAACCAATTAAAAAAAATTATTGATATTTGTTACGTTTCCAATTAAAATATTAATTGATTCAATCAATTTGTTAATCAATTCGGAAATAATTTTCAATTACAAACGTGATTTTTTCCGTTTCTAATTACACATGCGATTGATCCAGTCACATTTGTGATTGAAATTGAATAATTTTGAGCAATGGAAAGAGCAAAAAGAGAACAAGAGAATGGGTATTTATTCAACAATGTATGATGGAGAGATCAGTCTGGAAGTAACTTGTAACGAACGGTTGGGTTTTTGTTTTTCACGAAAATTGAAAAACATGATTGGCGACATTCTGTTTGCTGAATGTGTGCATAAATATTTTGAACTCAACAACAAATCATAGCAAAGGGTTGAAATAAAAAAAGTGTGCAGCAACAAATGGCCACGTGGTAAAGGTTTGAAAAAATATATGAGAGAACGCATTTGAAATTACCTGTGTTTGTGTTTTGTGGTATTGTAAAAATGGAAAACAATCTACGTTTATTGAAGGTAAGAAATTGTGAAATGTGAATACCGTTTTCCATTGAAGCCTGTTTATATTAAACGGACTAAAATAATATATTTATTATTCATTTCTTTTAGTGACCAATTTTATTTCGTGAAATTGACCAATCAATCCCATCAACTCCATCATTTTATCAAATATATAAGCATATGTTTGCAATCAAAAGGTGGGTACCGTATTGATCTTTTAAAATTATAATTTTTTTTCACTCCTAGTTTTCTTAAAACCAAGAGCGGTATGGATTTGTTGGAAGATTCACCTTGTTGCCTAAGTTGCGAACTAGCGTTGGCATTAAATTGCATTTTTGTTTTACCTGCCTTTTTCAGTTTGAACCCAAGTAGTAGTAGCAGAATATCTGATATATAAACTAATGAGCTGAATTATGTAACGGTAAAAAAGTTATTTTTGGTTTTAAAAATATGAAAATATCCGAAAATAATAAAAATATGTATTTTCCATTTATATTTTTTTATTTCCAGAATTTTCAAAGTATCATCAATATAATACCAAATATTATATTATTTTGCCATTATTTTTGTCTTTGATTGGTTCAAATTTGAATGGACGATTTCTATGTGTGGAAATTTTGGAAAGGAATTGTTACTAAAATTAAATTACCGAGCTCCTTAATACACCTTTTTATGCTAAAAGACTACAACTGCAAAAGAAGATTATAACATAAATCTGCAACCTGGAACTAAGAATTGAACTTGATATTCTATGGAGGAAATGTTTAACAAAATTAACTTTTAATTTAACAAAATTAAATTCGAGTTATTCTGTTTACTTTCAGAAAAAAACTAATTTAGCTTACAGGCTGCTGATTTATTAGAAATCTAGGCGCATCTACATATTAGAAGGAACATGCTGACATGGTTATTATGATAAGGAATATAATGATTTATATAGTTTCTTTTTTCACCCTATAGTTGTTAGTGATAGTAATTGTATGTTAATGATAGTAATTGTATGTTAATGATAGTAATTGTATATGTAAGTTATGTTAGAACAAAACACAAATGACAAGAACCAAATTTATTTGTCCATTGCATAATCCAAAAAATAATAAAATATAAATATGTTTTATAAGAAACACATATTTTCTTTTATTTCAAATAAAACTAAATACGATTTTGAGGGCGCAATATATAAATTTTTTGATTGAAATTTGTAGCCAATTTCAATTAATTATTTAATTGAATGAATCAAATAGTTGATTGATTTTTGTCGCGAAATTAATTAACATTTTAATTGATGCAATTAAAACTGTGATTGAATTTTATGTTAAAAATCAATCACGTTTTTAATTGATTCAATCACACAATTAATTGATTCCGTGACAAAAGTCAATTAAATTTTTAATTGAAAATCGTTTTGGTTTTCAATCAAAATGGGTGATTGATACTATCATTTTCATGATTCAAGACATTTCAATTAAAAAAATGATTGAATCCGCGATTTTCGTTATTGAAATAAAAAAAAAATTGTGTATAGTGAAGTAATACTGCAATACTGTCCCCTTTTCCAGCATTAAGTTTCAGGATTATAATTTGTCGAAGTGGAACAATCAGTCTCAAAGAGAGATTGCAATTTTTTTAACTGAGGTCCGATGGTATCCATCATGAATTATTGTCATAGAAACGATATTTAATACTGCAATAAATTTGACATATTCAAATTACGCTTTACCAAACTAACTTCCCTTAACATTTAAACTTTTGAAAAAATAGCACAAATTATTGGAAAAGTGCACAAAATCGTAAAAAGTATCAGATTTAGTGGCACAAAAGTGGCTCCGCCCAAAAAAGTGGCAAATTTGCCACTAAAGTGGCACAACGGTAACGCTCGCTTCGATATGAACACATTTTATCTAACGTACGAGGGCGGTTCGGAAAATTATTAGCCTATCAATGAAAGAGAATAGTTAGTTCTTCAAAAATATTTTTATTTTTCTAATTATACAATTATTTTTCGAGCTTTATGGACAGATATAGATTAAGGAACATGGTTAATAGAGCCACTGAAAAGAAAACGCCAGATACAAATCTATACACGCCTGGACTGTACATGTTTCGGTTCGGGCGAATGAACCTTTCCACAGCCTTTAGTATATATCTGGCTGGGAGAGATAACTCAATTTTGGGCCCTTTATGCTAACTCATTATGGAGAAAACATTTGGGAAATTTCCTCTTACAAATTGAATCATCTTTTCTCCCACTGTACATCATCTTTTCATATAACTTACAAGTCCCTTAATCTTATTGTTATTTCGTTTTGTTACATAGTAATGCAACAACACGAAATTTATTTTTAGAAAGCTAATTTGTTAGAATTCTCCTAAGTGGTGAACAGTCGAACAATGCTTATTGTTTCTACAGTCAACTACAACATGTGACAATTTACAGAAACTGGTTTCCAGTATACAACAACAATTCTAACGCGTACATTAGTCGTGTTTTTCCTAGTTTTACGACGGGCTCATCGTTGCTTATTATATTTCATGTTAGCCTGATACCGAAACAGGCAATTGACGTCCAAATGCATTATATCTAATTATACAATTATTTTTCGAGCTTTATGGACAGATATAGATTAAGGAACATGGTTAATAGAGCCACTGAAAAGAAAACGCCAGATACAAATCTATACACGTCTGGACTGTACATGTTTCGGTTCGGGCGAATGAACTTTTCCACAGCCTTTAGTATAGATCTGGCTGGGAGAGATAACTCAATTTTGGGCACTTTATGCTAACTCATTATGGAGAAAACATTTGGGAATTTTCCTCTTACAAATTGAATCATCTTTTCTCCCACTGGACATCATCTTTTCATATAACTTACAAGTCCCTTAATCTTATTTTTATTTCGTTTTGTTACATAGTAATGCAACAACACGAAATTTATTTTTAGAAAGCTAATTTGTTAGAATTCACCTAAGTGGTGAACAAATGTTTTCTCCATAATGAGTTAGCATAAAGGGCCCAAAATTGAGTTATCTCTCCCAGCCAAATCTATACTAAAGGCTGTGGAAAGGCTCATTCGCCCGAACAGAAACATGTACAGTCCAAGCGTGTATAGATTTGTATCTGGCGTTTTCTTTGCAATGGTTCTATTAACCATGTTCCTTAATCTATATCTGTCCATAAAGCTCGAAAAATAATTGTATAATTAGATATAATGCATTTGGACGTCAATTGCCTGTTTCGGTATCAGGCTAACATGAAATATAATAAGCAACGATGAGCCCGTCGTAAAACCAGGAAAAACACGACTAATGTACTAACCTAACCTAACCTGGAAACCAGTTTCTGTAAATTGTCACATGTTGTAGTTGACTGTAGAAACAATAAGCATTGTTCGACTGTTCACCACTTAGGTGAATTATAACAAATTAGCTTTCTAAAATAAATTTCGTGGCTAACATGAAATATAATATTTTTATTTTTCAATATAATCTCTTGAAACTTCAATACATTTAGTCCAACGCTTATCTAGCAATTCTATCCCTTGATTAAAACAGTTTTCCTCAAGGTCGTCAAAATAGTGGTTTACAACTGTAATTGCATCTTCATTCGCCTTCTTTGGGGCACTTCCTCCAGCTTCAGTCCATTGTATGGATTGTTCTTTTGTCTCTGGAGTATAGTGGTGGATCCATGTGTCATCAACAGTTATGAAACAACGCTTAAAATCCATTTTATTTCGCTTAAAACGATCTAAACTAGCTTGAGAAATGTTCATTCTTATGCGTTTTTGATCGACTGTTAATAAATGCGGCACCCATCTTGCAGAAAGCTTTTTCATCTGTAGTTCTTTATGCAAAATTAAATGGACGCGATCATTTGAGATGCCTATGATATTAGCAATTTCACGCACTTTTAATCGTCGATCATTTAATACCATATCAAGCACTTTGGCTACAATTTCTGTTATTGTTGCTGTTTTTGGACGTCCCCTATGTGGTTCATGTTCAATGCTTGTACGACCACGTTTAAATTCAGCAACCCAATTTTTATACCCTTCACCACTACTGTGGTACAGGGTATAATAAGTTTGTGCATTTGTATGTAACGCCAAGAAGGAGTAATCATAGACCAACCTTTTAGTATACGGATCGGCTTAAAATTAAATTCTGAGTCGATGTCCGTCTGTCTGTCTGTTGATGTATTTTTGTGTGCAAAGTACAGCTCGCAGTTTTAGTCCGATTGTCCTAAAATTTGGTATAGGGTCCTGTTTCGGCTCAAAGACGATCCCTATTGATTTTCGAAAAAATCGGTTCAGACTTAGATATAGCTGTCATATATATTTTTCACAGATCTGGTCGTAATTGGCGTGTATATCAACCGATCTTCCTCAAATTCCGTACATCCGAATATTGTATGCGTCTCGAAAAACTTGCAAAATATCAGCCAAATCGGTTCGGATTTAGATATAGCTCCCATAAATAGCTTTCGCCCGATTTACACTCATTTGCCCACAGAGGCCAATTTGTTGCTCCTATTTAGTTCAAATTTTGCATAGAGAGTAGAATTAGCATTGTAACTATGCGTGCCAAATTTGGTTGAAATCGGTTCAGATTTGGATATATCTCCCATATATAGCTTTCGCCCGATTTACACTCATTTGCCCACAGAGGCCAATTTTTTGCTCCGATTTAGTTGAAATTTTGCACAGGGAGTAGAATTAGCATTGTAGCTATGCTTGCCAAAATTTGGTTGACATCGGTTCAGATTTAGATATATATGTTTTTCTGATTTCGACAAAAATGGTCAAAATACCAACATTTTCCTTGTAAAATCGCCACTGCTTAGTCGAAAAGTTGTAAAAATGACTCTAATTTTCCTAAACTTCTATACATATATATCGAGCGATAAATCATAAATAAACTTTTGCGAAGTTTCCTTAAAATTGCTTCAGATTTAAATGTTTCCCATATTTTTTTACTAAAATTGTGTTCCACCCTAGTGCATTAGCCAACTTAAATTTTGAGTCTATATATTTTGTAAAAGTCTATCAAATTCTGTCCAAATCGAGTGATATTTAAATGTATGTATTTGGGACAAACCTTTATATATAGGATAGGTTAGACTTTCCTTACTTGTTTACTGTTGCATATGGAGGAGCACTTTCACCTAACACATTCACCATATCATTTTGAATTTCTTGTCCCGATAAACCTTTTTTATGTAAATATTTAATGACGGCACGCATTTCTATTTTTCCCATTGCAAAAAAAAAATGCGGATGCATCTTTTTGAACACCTGTTTCTATATGAAGGAGTTGCCAGGTCAAAACAAAATTTAATATGTGTTCATAACAGAGATGGAAGTTTCCAAAACACTTAACTTTTTCTGTTTATATCACGCTTTTTGTGGTAGGCTACGAAGTTTCCGAACTGCCCTCGTACATTATACTCCCTTGATGTCGTTATATGTATTTGAATAATCGGGCAAACAATTGGTCCATTTCGGTTCATAAACCGATATATTGGCTTTCAATCAGCACACCACCACCATGAATGAAATAATATAATTGTTTCCTTTGGAAACTCTTATAAATATATATAGAATTTCAGGTGGATTTGATGACAGATATTCTGCCAAGTAAACATTTATACATGAAAATTGGGGGACTATACTAAAACATGGACCGATCCACACCATACTCGCTACACCTATTTACAAACCTACGATATCTCTAAGGTTTGAATGTCAGGCAAATCGGATAAAAATTGCAGTATGAGAGCCCAAATCGGGAGATCGGTCTATATGGAGGTTATACCAAACCATGAACCAATACACAACATATTCGGCACAATTATATATCGATTTTTTTCAGATTGTGTTGGCTTACCGGACGGACGTGTTTGTTTATGCTGCCACAAATTCACAAAAATACCACTGTTTAAAGTGTTGATTGTTGGTGACGGGTTGTTTATTGGAGCTGTGACCCTCTGGAGCATCTCTTCACTGTATTGTTGACGTTGTTGGCGATGTGTTTTGTCATATTCTATTATTTCATTTGCCAAAAACCCCGGATAAAAGGCAAAAAAAATATAAATTCACTTGAAAGAGACGGATAATAGAAACACCAGCTGAATACATTGTTTATATTATTGACAGTATCAGCTGGTCGTTTCTCTCAAAATAGTGGTTGTTCAGTTGCATCATCAATACACCATATTGAACAGAGTTGTACCGAAGACTAACATTCAAGATTTGTGGGTGGGTAATGCCGTGCGTATTGGTGTGTAAACACTGAATACATTTTTAACGACATGAGTCACCCTGTGTCAGATCTTAGTCGATATGAAAGCGGCAAAACAACTCGTAGAAACAGCATTGGCTCCTTTCGCTTAAATAAGCTCCAAGAATTAGAAAAGGCAAATGCCGAACTAACGCTACGAAATGAGAAATATGAAAGATTATGTATTCAATTACAACACGATGTTGCCTGTTTAAAACAACAACTAGATAAACGAACTGAATCGTACGAGACAGATGAAGACTAACTTCAGCATGAAGTAGGTCACTTTGAAAATGAAAACCAACAACTACCAAGAAATACGGATAGAGAGATGGAATCCACCTCGAATGAATGGCAAACTGTTAGAAGGAAGAAAAGATCAAACGAAAGTCCTGAAAAAGCAAATAATAATAAAAAACCTGCCACTGAAAACACATATTGGTTAAGTAAAGATCCGCAAACTACAAATCAATTTGCAGTACTAGATAATGAAGACAGGGAAAATGAAACTCAAAATGAAAACTTCGTCAGAAACTCAACCAATCCGAAATCACCACCCATTTTCGTTGAAAAAGTTTCAAATATTCAACCATTAATAACACTTTTATCCCAAACTGTACCTGACCAATTTTAAATCAAAGCTCTACGTAATGCGCAGGTCAAGATACTGCCAAAGACCTCTGATACCTATTAAAAGATAATCCAAGAGAGACCTTAAAAATACTGAATTCTACACTTACAAACCGAAGAGTGAGAGAGGATTCAAAGTAATCCTGAGAAACATGCATTCCTCAGTTGATATAGAACAACTCAAGGATGAACTTTTTGCACTTGGACATGAAGTATTGAATATCTGGAATGTAAAAAGCCGTTATACAAAGAAACCGCTACCACTATTTGAATTGTTGTTAAACACCAAACCTAATAATAAAGAAATTTATAATGTAACGAAACTGGTATCAAGTATAATCAAAATTTGAACCCCCGATTCCAAGAAAAACTGTTCCTCAATGTTCAAACTGTCAACAGTATGGACATACTAAATCATATTGCAGGAAAAATCCTGTCTGTATTAAATGTGCTGGAAATCATGAATCCAAGTCATGTACTCGCAGAAATTGGGCAAATGACGTTAAGTGCGCTCTCTGTAACGGTAATAATCCTGCAACTTATAAGGGATGCTTAGTATATAAGCAAATATATACCAAGCACTATACCCCTCCTAGAACATCGAGAGAAACTCAATCCCAAGCTTCCTTTGGCCAAGCTCAAAGAAACGATGGTATCACATACGCAACTGTTACTGCAAGCGATCGTCTTCTACTAAACAATCAACAATGCACTTAACCCCAACCAAACAATACACAAACCACTGAATCAAATAAACTGTCTGAAATTCAAGATATGCTGAAAAATTTAACCTTGCTTATGCAACAAATGTCAACTATGCTTACGAATATAAGCACAAAACTTACCTTGCAACCCTGAGCAATAATATTAACAATGGATTATCTGAAAATAGTATTCTGGAATGCAAATGGCCTTGCCTAGCATACATTGGAAATAAAAAACTCTTTGCTATGTAACCAAGTGGATATTTTACTTATATCTGAAACACATTTTACTGATAAGCACAATTTTTCCATTCCAAAATACAATTTTTACCATACTATGCACCCAAGTGGGAGGGCGCGTGGTGGATCCAGAATCCTTATCAAAGAAACAATTAAGCATTATCCTGAACGCAATTATTGTTCAGACGAAATTCAAGCAAGTAATATTAGAGTCGAAAGTCTACAGGGTCCTATTACTATATCTTCGGTATATAGTCCACCAAGATACATTATTAAAAAAGATCAGTACATGAACTTCTTAGAAACTCTTGGAAATAGGTTTCTAGCATGTGGTGACTATAATGCGAAGCATACCCTTTGGGGGTTACGTCTCACGACACGCCAAAGGCAGACAATTGTATGTGGCAATCAAAGAGCTTAGATTAGAGACAATTTCTCCATATTCACCGATATTGGTCTACTGATTTAAATAAATTTCCTGATTTGACAGACTTCTGCATTTCAAAGGGTATCCCGACTGAATCTGTAAAATGTGAATGTAGCGAAGACTTGTCTTCAGATCATTCCTCAGTTTTCTTAACCTTGCATACACAACGAATCGAAAAAGATCATAAATGCAAAATTCATACTAAGAAAACTAACTGGCATTACTTTAAATATCAAGTAAGCGAAAACTTAAATAAGAAACTCCCTCTAAAAACTGAGTATGAAATAACATTTTGTCCAAGTAATTCAAAATGCTGCATGGAATTCAACGCCAAAAACAAGTTTCAAAGACTTCCCGACCGTATCCAATACAGTGAAGAGAAAAATAATAGAGAAAGGTTAGGTTAGGTGGCAGCCCGAAGTATGAGGCTCACTTAGACTATTCAGTCCATTATGATACCTCATTGGTGAACTGCTCCCTTATCAATGAGTGCTGCCCGATTCGATGTTAAGCTCAATGACAAGGGACCTCCTTTTTATAGCCGAGTCCGAACGGCGTTCCACATTGCAGTGAAACCACTTAGAGAACCTTTGAAACCCTCAGAAATGTCACCATCATTACTGAGGTGCGATAATCCACCGCTGAAAAACTTTTTGGTGTTCTGTCGAAGCAGGAATCGAACCCACGACCTTGTGTCTGCAAGGCGGGCATGCTAACCATTGCACCACGGTGGAAAAGAAAGGCCAAAAAGCAGTGGCAACTATCAAAATCTCCCGAAGACAAACGTCGACTAAACAAGGCAACGTCTGAACTCAAAAAATTTCTACAGACAATACAAGACGAACAAATTGAGAAGGAAATTCTCAATCTTGGTCCAACTAAGTCAAGTGACTATTCTTTGTGGAAAATTACTAAAACATTAAATCTGAACGATTTAGTGTTTTATTCGGAAGAGTGACAGTACATGGACAAAAAACAATACTGAAAAAGTAGAAACATTCGCTGACCATTTGTACAATGTATTCACTCCCAACAGTTGCGAAGAAACTCCAGAATATATTCAAACTTTTTTAGATCAAACTCATCAACTCGATTTGCCAATTAAAAAATTCACTAAAAGCGAAATTACACAAGCTATAAAATCTCTAAAACTTGGTAAAGTTCCGGGTTATGACTTAATAACCCCAAAGGTTCTGAAGGATTCACATTTACATATATCGCCTGTCTAACTTACAACTTTATTCCTCGGCAATGGAAAGTTGCACAAATTTCTATGATTCAAAAACCTGGTAAGCCATTTGACCAAGTGAATTCTTATCGGCCAATCAGTTTACTGCCTGTATTATCTAAACTTCTGGAGTCTCTTTTCCTTAAAAGATTAATGCCAATAATTGAATAAAATAAAATTATACCAAATCACCAGTTTGGATTCAGGAAGAATCACGGAACAATCGAACAAGTACATCGCTTGGTGGAAATAATAATCTAGCTTTTGAATCGAGACAATACTGTACATCTGCGTGTCTGGATATTTCACAAGCATTTGATAAGTATGGCATGATGGCCTACTATACAAAGTCAAATCGCTTGTTCCAATAAACTATAGTTGTTTATCAAATCATATATTCAAAACCGATTATTCTATGTACAAGAGAATGATGAGATGAGCACACTGAGATCTATTAGGTCGGGCGTTCCCCAGGGGAGCGTCATGGGCCCTATTTTATATGTACTATTTACATCAGATCTGCCTGAATCAGAATCTACTATCATTGGAACTTTTGCGGATGATACCGCAGTACTGGTAGTATAAATCAATGCGAGTAATTTACTACAGAATTATTTAAATACTTTAAGTATATGGCTAAAAACTGGCGCATAAAAGCGAATGAGTCGAAATCTACCCATGTCACATTTACATTAAATCATTCAACTTGTCCACCTGTGAAAATGAATCAAATAGATATTTCACAAAAGAAAGAGGTCAAGTATCTTGGATTGTATTTAGATAGCAAACTGAAATGGGGAACCCATATCAAAACGAAACGAAAAGCACTTGATATCCAAGCCAATAAAATGAACTTTCTAATTGGTCCCAATTCGAAACTCTCTTTGGAAAATAAAATATTGATATATAAATGTATGGCCTACTATACAAAGTCAAATCGCTTGTTCCAATAAACTATAGTTGTTAATCAAATCATATATTCAAAACCGATTATTCTATGTACAAGAGAATGATGAGATGAGCACACTGAGATCTATTAGGTCGGGCGTTCCCCAGGGGAGCGTCATGGGCCCTATTTTATATGTACTATTTACATCAGATCTGCCTGAATCAGAATCTACTATCATTGGAACTTTTGCGGATGATACCGCAGTACTGGTAGTATAAATCAATGCGAGTAATTTACTACAGAATTATTTAAATACTTTAAGTATATGGCCAAAAAACTGGCGCATAAAAGCGAATGAGTCGAAATCTACCCATGTCACATTTACATTAAATCATTCAACTTGTCCACCTGTGAAAATGAATCAAATAGATATTCCACAAAAGAAAGAGGTCAAATATCTTGGATTTTACTTAGATAGCAAACTGAAATGGGGAACCCATATCAAAACGAAACGAAAAGCACTTGATATCCAAGCCAATAAAATGAACTTTTTAATTGGCCCCAATTCGAAACTCTCTTTGGAAAATAAAATATTGATATATAAATGTATAATAAAACCTATCTGGACATATGGTATCCAGCTATGGGGCACAGCTTCCAATACAACTATCAAGATACTGCAACAATTTTAATCTAAAATACTAAGAAAAATAACTGCTGCTCCTTACTACATAACAAATACATGAAGAACTGAATATGAAAACTGTTAAAGAAGAAATAATATCGGAACTTCAGTTACAAAATAAGAACACAAAATCATCCAAACCCATTAGCAACAAATTTAATGGCAAATGTGGAAACTTTCACTAGACTAAATAGAAAAGTTCCGCAGGATTTACTATTGTAATCATTAAAAAACCATAAACATGAAGATTAAGGAAAACAAATATTGTAAATATAATAATTTTAATTAAATATATTTAGTATAAAATGGGCTCACCACTGGGTGGGTACCATTAGCATAACTGTATTAATAATCAATTAAATAATGAAAATATGGCTAATAAGATAGAATGCATTAATAAAGAGATAAAAAAATATATACGGACCTAAATTAACTATAGATTTTGAATTTCAGGCAAGTCGGACAAGTCGGGAGATCGGCGGATATATTCAAATATGGGGCAAATCGCACCATATCCACCACACCCATTTACGAACTCAAAGTATCTCAAAATATCGAATTTCAGTCAAATCGGATAAAAAGTGCGGTCTCTAGAAGCCCCAAATCGTCAACCGAATCTCACCATATTCGTCACACTTATTTATGCATCCAAAATACCTCTAGATTTCAAAATTCTGGCAAATCGGATAAAAATTGGTTTGTATATACACTAAAGACCCAAAATCGGGGGGTTGGTTTGTGGCGGCTATATCAAAATCTGAACCGATAGCCCATCATCGAACTTGATTTTCCTCCAGACAACAGACGAGTTTATGCAAAATTTCAGCACGATAGCTTCATTGGAAGACTGTAGCGTGATTACAACAGACAGAAAGACGGACATGGTTATATCGTCTTAAAATTTCTCCCTGATCAAGAATATAGTTTACAGTAAAAACCTTCGAAGTTGTATCAAAAATTTCCATGGCGAGGTATATTTTCATTAGTTTTTACACTTTTCTTACGTTAAAGACAAAGTTAGTACTCCACATCAACATAAAACATTATATTGACATACCTTTAAAAATGTGCACCAGCACACTAGCTGGCTGTGCATTGCTGGCCACGCATGTATAGTTCCCAGAATGCTCACGTCGTGTCACAGATATAACTAATTCCGATGATTGGAAATCTGAAAGAAATATAATTGTCAATGTGATTATGAATTAAAAAACGGAAATGAAATAAAAGTTGGTGTGAGAAAGACCGAATGAGTTTACCCAATCATTTTAAATTTTGAATATTTTCATCTGTGCGAGTATTTTGGTAATCTATTGCCGAAAGAATCATCGAAGACGATTTCTACTTTTCTAATTTTAAATCCAAAAATTTTCCGATATATGCTTTGTACTAACTTCGAAAAACGAATATCAACCTTTATCAGTTATAAAATTTCCAGTTTAAAGTAAGAAACCGCTAAAATCGAATTGTAAGATCCGAAAATAGTCCTGAAAGTCTACCGACGCACAGAGGGTTGAAATCCATCAAAAGTGGCGATTAATTCAAAAGACGAACTTTAACGTTAATAACCGTATTTGGTACCGGGTGAAAGAAGATAAAATTCTACATCACTAATTGCCAAAATAAAAGTTCTTAGTTGTTTACTTTATTTGCAGTGTGTCCTCAAGGTTCAGTAATTATTATTATTTTTGCGGGCATTGGTTAAAAGTGAAAATTTGCATATTTCCAGTGATAATTTTTGAATTAAGACTTCTAAAAGTGAAAATTTTATTATGGAGCCGTCTACATCAGGTATTTGAGCATATGATAAATATTTGTTTGTTTAGATAAATGTTTTGGAAATATTGAAAACAAAAGGAAATTGCTCCAAAAATGAGGTATTTTTGATGTTTGTATTGGATTTCAACTGAATCATCGGTGAAACTTGGTAAAACTGCTTATATTTTCTTAAAATATGAAGTTTGAGCTTATAAATTCCAGAACATCTTTTTGCCTTTTTATTGCATTTTTTGACTTATTAAAGAATTTGTAAAATAACTTATTATCTTTTGTCTTTATATTTCGTTTAGTACACCCTCAAAAAAATCGCTTCTCTAACGTGTGTTTCAAACATATTTTGCAGGAAGCACATATATTATTGGATACTGCCGAAACATTAATACGTTTGTTTTATGTGAACATATTGTATGTTTGGAAGCATTTTGAGCCCAAAAATATTATATACTTGGAAGAATTTTCCCCAAAGAAGATTGTGTTCATTCCCACACATAATTTTCACTTCCACGAAATTTGTTAGTTCTTGGCACCTTTTTCTGTAATACAAATAATTTTGAATAAATTATTCAATTTTATAAATTTTTTAAATTTTACCTTTCGCCTGGACGGAGAATCGAACCGAGGACCATACAGTTTGTAAGCTAACACACTATCCACTGGGCTACGTAGCTGTTATAGTCAAAGATTATAGAAGAGGAAGATGGGAGATTGGCTACTGAGCACATCAAATCATTTACCACATTAGTTTAATACTCGAACCAAACGCGTATACGACAAGTATTGACATAGCATTAAAATGCAAATAAAAAGATATTAAGAGCACGAAATAAATTTCCATAAAGGGGAAAATGTAATTTTTTTTGTTGTTGCCTAAAATTTAACATTGTTTCATTAAGAAAATTTCATTTTTCATTTAAAAAATAAAAACGAAAAACTAAAAGATTACAAACATGTATTAAACTAATATGGTAAATGCAACATTTGGTATGACGCATGCCAATCTCCCATCTTCCTCAAATCTATAATCTTTGACACAAACCACTGAAAGAACAAAAACAAAAACAACCCCACGCTCAGATATACACAACATCCCCATCACTCGCTACCATTTCTCATTATTGCATTGCATGCTCTCACTCTCAAAAAAAAATTCAAGTAACATAATCTTTACATTAAACATATTCCACTTTGACGAGAAAGATCTCTGTACTATGCATTAGTTCATCGCATCTGTCCACAATTTACTCTAAAAACAATACTCTTAAATGCATATCAGTATAAGAACGATGAAACGTTTAACTTAAAATTAGCAAAAACTTCATGAAATGATATCTACCCATTTTTGACGAAAATGTCTATAAATTTAATTACATGTGAACTAAAAATATTTCATTGGGTAATTTTTTACCAACAATTATTAACTACACGCAAAGAAAAAAACGTTTGGAGAACGTGTACCGAAAACGTTTTTCTTTTGTTAGAGTTTTTTGAATTGCTTCGAAAATTTTAAACTTTTATCACCAAAAAAATTCGTTTGTTACAAAATTTTTATTTTTTCAATAAAAAAAGTTATTTTTGAAACAACAACACAGTCCATTTCGTTTATATCAAACACTGTTCTTTTCCGACTTTAGGTCTTTAATAAGACACAGTTTACAGTTCAAAATTTATTATACTACAATGTAATGTTGAACATTTTTTCGGAATCTTCCGAAAATATCTGGAATATATGTAAAAAAAAAAAACAAAAAAAACTTTGGTCGAAGCGGGGATCGAACCCACGACCCTTGGCATGCAAGTCGGACGTAGCAACCACTGCTCCACGGTGCCAAACTAAATGTTTGTTTCTGTTAAATAAACTTTGTTTGTTCGGTTCGTGGGCGCAGCAAGCTATGCTATATAAATATAACTTATATGGATATTTATCTATTGATGACCATAACAGGTACATAGCTCAGTGGTTAGTGTGTTGGCTTACAAAGTGCATGGTCCGCGGTTCGATTCTCCGTCCAGGCGAAAGGTAAAAAAATTTTAAAAATTTATAAAATCGTATAATTTCTTCTACATTGTTGGTATTACAGAAAAAGGTGCTAAGAACTAAAAAACTTCGTGGAAGTGAGAAAGATGTGAGGGAAAATGCAATTAGCCAGAAAAAATTTTTTTGAGTTAGTCTTTATGAAATTGTTTTTACATCCTGGAAAAGAATAAACGTTTATCACAAAAAGTATATACTTTGCTTCCAAATGCACTTCCTTTCAACGAAAAGCAAATGAGAAACGAACTTTGTTTGTCTAAAATTTCGTTTGGGAGGAAAGAATTATTTTTTTGCGTGTATAGGAATTGTCAATAAGAAATTGCTATCCACTTTCAAGTTAATTTTTCGTAAAAAAATATTTTCTCATACAAAAAAATCTTATGGTAAATTGCACTTATTATTTAGAAAATACTTTACATTTCACAAGTAGTTTTATAACATGACAAACGAATTTTTAACTACCAGTTAAGAAATTTTTTAAGGAAATTTCCATCGTATTTTGTAGGCCATGAACTAAACGATTGCTACTTAGAATTTATAAAATTTCCTTTCGAGTAGTTAAATTTCGTTGAAGATACAAATAATGAACTAAAATTCTGGAAAATTCTTGTAATAAATTATTGTAAAAATCTTCTTAAATTTACGAGAAACTGTTTTTTTCTGTGTGGTGTCAATGATGTTCATTTTGAATAATTTTTCTACCAGTTTATTATTTTTGGTCTGGAGTGTTGATGTCGGATCTCTTTTTAAGCGTCTATATTTCATAATTGTCTTTATACATCGCTACGGTTTTCCCCCTTTATCAGCCGTTAGAATAAGTAAATCTCTGTTTTCCTTTAGATATTTTTGTGTCTCCCCCACTGAGTCAAGTATAAATTTCTCTTTATATCCTTCACCACTACTGTGGTATAATAAGTTTGTGCACTTGTATGTAACGCCAAGGAGTAATTATAGACCAACCTTTTAGTATACGGATCGGCTTAGAATTAAATTCTGAGTCGATTTAGCGATGTCCGTCTGTCTGTTGATGTATTTTTGTGTGCAACGTACAGTTCGCAGTTTTAGTCCGATTGTCCTAAAATTTGGTATAGGGTCCTGTTTCGGCTCAAAGACGATCATATAAATCATGCACAATGGTAATGAAGATTTTTCTTAATAAATTATAATTTTTTTTTATAAATTATTAATGAAGTTATTAACTTTAAATCAAAATACACATGTTGCGGTATATTATATCATGAAAATCGTGTATGTTAAGCTTTTCTTCTCAGGTCTCAGTAAAACACGTGTGAGTTCGACCAGTTTGCGTTAGCAGCAATTTTTCTAAACTCTTCGAAATTAAAATAAAGTCGCAATAGAGAAACAAATTAACAACGAAAAGCAGCACTGCACTATAATACAGACTAACTGCACTGCTGCTAAAATTATTTTTGTGCATGGAGTTGCGTAGCAGAGTGCATAAAGTGGGAGTTCTCGGCTGGGTTGTGCTGCACGTGGAAGACGTGACCTACGTAGCCGAGCGTCCATCAACAGCAAACCTCGTTTCAATCGAACATCAGTCTCATTAAATAAGAATTCCATCATCAAACAAAAAACAAAACGAGTGAGCAGTCAGTGACAAGAGCTGCTCCAATGATTACTGTGGCGCATGTATGAATATTTTATTGTTGCAGCGAATTCTCGGAGAGAAATAAAAAACGAGGAAAAGAAGAGATTGTTGGTCAACAAGTGCAGTAAGTTGCTATCACTAACATTCATTTTTTGGAAAACCAAAATCAAAACAAGGAAGGCATAAAAAAATAAATATTGATTTCAAGTTCAGATGATTATATATAAGAAGATTCAGATGATTGATATATAAGAAAATTGGATAAATAAGATAGGTTTAGTAGTAAACAAGATTAGCTGTGAAAAAAATAATGAATGAATGTATAAATATAAATAGTGAATGAAAAATGGTAATATAGGTGTGAATAATTTTAAGAGAATCATACTAGGTTAGGTTAGGTTAAACTGGCAGCCCGATTAAGATTCAGGCTCACTTAGACTATTCAGTCCATTGTGATACCACATTAACTAAAAGTACCTATTACATATGGGCACTTCTAGTTTTAACCGCTGAACCTTTTTGATTATTTTTCTTTGTTGAACCAACCAGATTGTTCCAAAAACATTAGCAGACTGCTTAAGTTAAAGTTTTTCAGTTCCGCCAGTAATCTGAAGGTATATGCTCCTAAAAGTTGCTTGCGCTTTACACAAAATGCAGGACACTCACATAAGAGGTGTTTAATTGATTCTTTTTCCTCCGCATCATGACAGCTCATACAATAGTCATTATACTTCGCGCCAATAGATTTTGCAAAATCGCCTATCAGGCAGCGACCCGTTATAGCAGATATCAGGAGTGATATCTGACGTCTCGAGAACATTAGCATATCTAGTGTGCGGTTTAAGTTGAAAGGGGGCCATATTTGCTTGGTGTCGTTACAACCCTTGCAATTCTCCCATCGAACATTTGCCATCATAACAGCCTTCTCACGCAGCATGAGCTTGCAGGTAGCCAGGGGCATACCAACAAATTCTAGTTCCCCTGGAATATGTAAGGTAGTCCCTAGCCTTGCCAACTCATCCGCTTCGCAGTTCCCCGGTATGTTCCTATGGCCAGGCACCCATATTAGGTTTACATTGTACTGCTCAGCCATCTCATTGAGAGATTTGCGGCAGTCGATGGCCGTTTTCGAGTTGAGGAACACAGAGTCCAAGGATTTTATTGCAGGTTGACTGTCTGAGTATATATTAATGCCCACGTTTTTTGGAACATTACTTCTCAGCCAATTCGCCACCTCTCTTATTGCTAATATTTCAGCCTGAAAAACACTACAGTGATTAGATAATCTTTTCGCTATTCGAAGTTCCAGATCATTAGAATATACTCCGAACCCCACTTGTCCATCCAATTTGGAGCCATCAGTGTAGAAATCTATATATTCTTTATTCCCCGGGGTCTGTGTGCACCACGCCTCACTGTTGGGGATTAGAGTCTCAAACTTTTTGTCGAAAAGTGGACTCGCCAAAGTGTAATACACTACGTTAGGCACATCTGGCATTATTTTGAGGACCGAACTGTGACCGTAACCTTTTTCCGACCACAGCGATAGTTCGCGAAACCGCACAGCCGTTGTTGCAGCTGACTGTTTGGCCAAAATGTCTAAAGGCAATAGATGCAGCATGACATTAAGGGAATTTGTTCCTGTCTTGCTGAATGCGCCTGAAATACACAAACACGCCATACGCTGAACTTTATCTAAACAAGTCAGTTTCTGAAGTGCCGGCCACCAGACTACAACACCATATAGCATTATAGACCACTGCCGTGTATAGCCAATGCACAATTTTTGGTTTTAGTCCCCACTTTTTTCCTATTGCCTTTTTGCACGAGTACGAAGCTACAGTTGCCTTCCTCGCCCTTTCTTCAATATTAAGCTTAAAGTTCAGCTTCCTCTCCAAAATAACGCCAAAGTATTTTGCACAATCACCAAAGGGAATTTCAATACCCCCTAAGGAAATAGGCCTAAACGTGGGAGTTTTGCGATCTTTGCAGTACATGACTAATTCTGTCTTTGCAGGATTTACCCCAAGACCATTGTCTTTCGCCCATTTCTAAGTCATCCGGAGGGCCCTCTGAATAATATCTCTGATTGTGGATGGGAATTTTCCCCTGACTGCCAGAGCCACATCATCTGCGTATGCCACCATTTTTATCCTTTCTGTTTCTAGAGTAACAAGAAGGCTATTTATAGCAACATTCCAAAGAAGAGGTGATAGAACTCCTCCTTGGGGAGTACCTCTGTTCACATACCTTTGTATGTTTGCTTGTCCTAGTGTGGCCGAAATACGTCTCTTCATTAGCAGTTCGTCTAACAGCCTGAGTATACATGGATCAACATTCAGAATTGTCAGTCCATTTAATATCGAGCTCGGATGGACATTATTGAACGCCCCTTCGATGTCTAGAAACGCCACGATTGTGTATTTTTTGACAGATGGTGAGCTTTCAATAAAGCTGACTAGTTCATGTAGTGCGGTCTCAGTAGACCTGCCCTTCGAGTATGCATGCTGTCGTTTCGAGAACAAACTTGAATCGATGCTAGTTCTAAAATAAATATCTATCATCCTCTCTAGAGTCTTAAGTAGGAATGAGGATAAGCTGATTGGTCGGAAATCCTTCGCCCTCGAGTGAGAGGCTTTTCCCGCTTTAGTTATTAAAACGACTTTTGTTTCCCTCCACTTTCCTGGGATATATGATAAGTTGATACATCCTTTATATATCACCGACAACCAGGGGATAATTTTGTCAGTTACTGCTTGTAACTCCGCCGGAGTAATTCCATCAGGTCCGGGGGATTTGAATGGTCCAAAGCTATTTAGCGCCCATCTTATTCTAGTTTCCGATACAATTTCCTCGACAGGAAATGACCGCTGAGCAACTGTGGCACCGCCAGTACATGGTTCAACCGTCTGATTTCCAGGAAAATGTGTGTCCAATAGTACCTCCAGCGTCTCTTCACTGGACGTTGTCCAATTGCCCTCCGATGTTTTAATGAAACCTGGAGCGAAGCTCATGGATGCTAGCACCTTCCATAGTCTGGAAGCCTCGGACGTATTCTCAATGCTGCTGCAGTAATCATTCCAAGAGTTATGCTGAGCCTTTCTCAGTTCTCGCTTGTATCCTCTCAGATTCTTCTTGTAAGCGTCCCAGTCCTCAGGGGCTCTGGTGGACTTTGCCTTGTTAAAGAGCTTCCTGCAGGATTTCCTCATATTACTTAATTCCGTAGACCACCATGGTGGTCGATGTTTCCCCCTTGGCTTTCCTCTAGGGCATGCAGCTTTCAGTGAGATGTTGAAGGCCTTAGTAATCCGCTCCACTGCGTGTTCGATATCTTGCACATTTCTCATATTTGTCTCTGTTATTTCCGGTATCTTCATATTGAGCGATTCCCTATACCTATTCCATTCAGCTTTCCTAACATTTGGCGGAAATATGGTCTTGGTGATATGAACATCAAATTTGAAACTGATGCAGCGATGATCTGAGAAGCTGTGTTCACTTAAAACCTGCCACTCAGATATCATTTCATTAAGTCTTGCGAGGCCAAGGTGATGTCCAAAACCTCTTGCCTGTTTTTAGTGACAAAGGTTGGGGCATCTCCTTTGTTGCAAACTACCAGATTAGTACGCAAAATAAACTCTATTAGCGACTCTCCCCTTGCATTAGTATCACTACTTCCCCATATACTATATGTGCATTCGCATCGCATCCCATAATGAGTTTCGTCTTTGTTTTCAGTGACTCCTCCACTAAGGTCTTAACGGCATATGGAGGCATCTCCCTGTCATGTCCCATGTAGACCGAAGATACCCAATATTTGCATTTGGCTATTTCTAAATTGGCATCGACAGTGTCTGCATTGCACATTGAAGGAAGCAGAAACAAGTTGAGCTCGTTTTTAGCAATTATACAGGCTCGATTTACATCATTACCCCGGAGTACTTAATTCACATATTTTGCTTCTATAAACATATGGTTCTTGAATAAGAACTATATATATGTCCCCTTTCATCAGGAGAACTTTTAAGGCAGCACATGCAGCCTTACAATGATGAAGATTTATCTGGAGGATCCGTAGGACCATCGAGATTTTCAACAACCGTCACATCAGCCGCTTCAATCGAGTCACCAAGAATGTTCTCTTCAGAGATCTCGGTGACTCTCGCAATAACCATAGGTTCAACTTTGGTGAGTTCTGAGGCAATAGAAACCTCCTCTCGCATACGGTGTCTATCCATGTCTTCAACTTTGGTATCTCCCTCGACTTCGCAAGAGGATCCGCTTACTTCTGATTCAGACAGAGGCTTGTCTATTTCTGAATCCTTTAGCTGATCGTTTTTATATACCTTCATTTGGATATAATGAAAGCCATAACATACACGGCCCTGGGACTTTGCTAGATGTGGCAAAGACTGAGTGTTCAATATAAACACTGCAAGCCGTCGTGGTCCATCCACTTCATCCAAACGGCCAACCTTCCAATCAGCTGTTGGAAGATCTGGATTGCATAGTTTCAGTCTATTTAAAATAGATTCAGGGTCAGAAGGGTTTGCAGGTATCCACGCATGTGCTCTAGGTCTAGCCGACTAAAGGGTGATACGGTCAAAATTTAGTCAATATAAACGTGACGTATTTGTTTCAATTTTGCATTTAAAAAAACTGAACACCACTCATTTTGAAGGTGTGTGTGTGTGTAGAATGTTGCTCCTATTTTGAGTTTGGAATTCACTCTTCAGTTGTCAAAATGCCGTCCAAGCAAAAAGAGCAGCGTATCAACAATTTGCTCGCGCATCGCGAAAATCCGAGCTACTCGCACGCAAAGCTGGTAAAATCGCTACAAATGTAATTAAAGTGTTTGGGGAACGTTTGTCGACAGCCAGGAAGTCTGGATCGGGGGTAAATCGAAAACCGGAAGCCGCTGAGACGACAAAGAGAGTTGCCGGTAGTTTCAAGCGAAACCCTAACCTCTCTCTCCGAGATGCCGCAAATAAGCTGGGTGTATCGTCTACAACCGTGCATCGAGCCAAAAAACGAGCCGGACTATCGACTTACAAGAAGGTAGTGACTCCAAATCGCGATGATAAACAAAATACGACGGCCAAAGCGAGATCCCGGAGGCTGTACACGACGATGCAGACCAAGTTTGACTGCGTGGTAATGGACGACGAAACCTACGTCAAAGCCGACTACAAGCAGCTTCCGGGACAGGAGTTTTATACGGCAAAAGGAAGGGGAAAGGTAGCAGATATTTTCAAGCACATAAAACTGTCAAAGTTCGCAAAGAAATATCTGGTTTGGCAAGCCATCTGTACCTGTGGCTTGAAAAACAGCATTTTCATAGCTTCCGGGACTGTCAACCAAGAAATTTTACGTGAAAGAGTGTTTGAATAAACGTCTGCTGCCTTTCCTGAAGAAACACGGTTGTTCCGTACGGTTTTGGCCGGATTTGGCATCTTGCCATTACGGTAAAAAGGCCATGGAGTGGTACGCCGCCAACAACGTGCAGGTGGTTCCAAAGGACAAGAACCCTTCCAACACGCCAGAGCTCCGCCCAATTGAGAAATACTGGGCTATTGTCAAGCGGAACCTAAAGGAGACCAAAAAAACTGCTAAGGACGAGCAGACGTTCAAGCCAAACTGGATTTCTGCGGCGAAGAAGGTGGACAAGGTGGCTGTACAAAATCTGATGGCAGGTGTCAAGCGTGAGGCCCGGCAATTCGGATTTGGAAAAGCGAAAGCCTAACTGAATATTTTTCCTGAATTTTATACTAATTGAACTTGAAAAAGAAATTTAATTTAATTTTTTAAATAAACGATTTCACCGATTTACACGCGTTTTCCCTTGACCAAATTTTGACCGTATCACCCTTTAACTCTAGAGCAGCTCCTTCCCAAACTTCACCAATTAGTATCAGAGCAGCTTTAGAACATTCTATAGACCTCTGGTCCTCAAATGCGACTAGCCAATTAGTATCAGAGCAGCTTTAGAACATTCTATAGACCTCTGGTCCTCAAATGCGACTAGCTTAAATCGTCCTTGATACCAACCAGCCTCTTGGTGTCGAGGATCTGGACCGGGAAACTTTTCCAGCACCTGTGAGTAGACGACAGACAGAGCATTCTCAATTTCCCCACATTTTTGCTTTGGAACCATACCGTCCAATGCTCCTTTATTAATGATAGCCATCACAAGGCTGTCTTTAGCAACTGAGGCAAACTATCTTTGATCCCTTTTGGAGGATGGCAGCTCATCCGGTGATCGTTCCCTTTTTCCAGCCTCAAGAATTCCTTGAGCCCATTTTAAGGAAACGCTTTGTTTAGCCGACAGCGTGCTTGGGTCGACTGATCCTAACTTCTTTAGAATAAACAAAGCATTTCTGCGTTCCTTGAATCTCTTTCGTGAGGGATTACCTCCTTTTGATGTCGTTACCTTAGAAAAAGTTCGACTTGTCATAGTGTCGCCACCTGTCGACCCGTCTACAGGTCGACTAATTGGGCCTAACTCTTGGTCATTGCCCAGATTTATAACTCCAGTCGATACCCGTCCACTGGGTCCTGACGTTAGCAACCCAGTGGATGACTTGGAATTTCGCTGCATGGTGGCTTAATATCCCACCACACTTGAAATTCTTAGTAGGTACCTATTACGATGAGTTTACCCGCTATTGAAAAACACGTCCGTTCCGTTCGACGGTTGAATAGAGAATGAGAATCATACTAACATTAGAATTAAAAAATGGAATAAGTCGAAAATGTGAAATTAATAGGCAATAAAAAAATGGAAAATATGGAATACGTAATTAAAGTGTACATATGATGGAATCAGGCAAGTGAACATAGCGGACAGATGTAAGTATATGGGACTCGACATATTTGACTAAATGAAGCGATGTTTTACGTTGGGGACTACAGGTAAAATAGGAAAATAAGTTCATGCTGACTGCTGTAGTGAGGTTGGGAAGGGAAAGTCATGGCCCTGCTGTTGTCACCTAAGCAGAGCTAGAGATTTAGGGACTATAGGGATATTAACCTCAGGGAATCGAAATTGATCGGGTACGAAGTTGTGCTACGGCGGCCTGTGAATCACTTTGTCACAAGAATCCACCCACTATATCCGGCGAGCTAGAACGTGATAGAACAAACGCACCCGAGTGGCTAAGTGAGCACAAAATTATACCTAGGTCCGCGCGTAACACTGGCGCCCAACGGGTTCTGTTCCATATTGGACTTCCCATAAAAAATCTAAATATATCGAAATAAAAGAAGAATTCACAGTACTAACAAATTGTCAAATGTATGGATGGTTTTGATTCCCCAGAGGTCAATATACGGACTGTGAGGACGGACAATGATGTTGGAGACTAATTCTTGGTAGCTCGACTTAATGAACTCTCGGTTCAAGTAGAATGTGTCAGAAATAGACTAGAATGTTGTCTGGGAACAGAGTTATCGAAATATAGGTCTATATATATAAATAGTGTGTACTACAGAAAGAGGCAAATTGTTGGAAATTGTATCAACAAATTTAATTTAGTAAGAGGAAATATAGTAACGAAATTTACAATGGCCGATGACGATCCGAAAGTTTTGACCCTCAAGAGTGGCAAAACCATACAGAAAGTGTGTGCAGCTATTCCAAGCGCATTGAGCGATAACGTCGAAAATTATAATAGGGAAGAGGAGACTTCTAGGGAAGAGGCAAGTTCATTAGTTCCTCCTGAGAATAGTACTCAAGATCTAGGGGCTTTTATGCGTGAGATTCAAAGAATGTTTGTGGAACAACAAATGGAGGTAACTAGGGCAACGACGGATGCGGTTAGGAGTGCGGTGAGAGGTTTAAGGAAGGACATAGATGTTGTATCGAGTAGGCTCTCTACTTTGGGAATGAGGATAATGAGACACGGCGATTAATGGATAATGAAAATGGAAGTGGTAGATCTAGTGAGAATGAATATCGTACACGTCCATTTGGTAATGCTTCGGAATTTTCGCCTCAACGGCAACATGAAGTTTCGAATCATAGCAATGATGACAGACGAAGCAGGCGTGTAAGAGACTGGGGATTGAAGTGTGATGCTAGTCCCAAATCAATACCAGTGGAAAGATTTCTTTTTAGGGTGGAAGCCTTAGAGAAACGTAGTGGAGTAAGTTGTGATGAGTTATATGATAATTTTCATTTCTTGTTAGATTTGCAAGGAATGGTACTGGTTATATAGAGAAGAGCATTTTGAGGATAGCACTCAAACATTTTCCGAATTTCGAAAGGCCTTCTTAGATCAATTTCGCCAGGCTGAATGTGATGAAGAAATTAGAATAGCCATGAATGAGAGAAAACAGGGCTATGGCGAGTCATTCGATGATTTGTATGCTTCGATTCGAGGTATGGCTTTTACAATGAGGAACAGAATCTCCGATCAAGGCCTTACGAATATAATTCGTAGGAATTTGAAACCTCGCATTAAAAATTTGATATTCGGGTGTACAATTCAAAGTTTGGAAGAGTTGAGGCATGAGTGTAGAAGGGCCGAGAAACATTTATCTGAATTTGAAAATAAAACTGGTGTTAAGAAAAAGGTAGAAGAATTAGATTGGGAAAGTGAGGGATTGGCAGATGGGGGATTTAATGCATGCGTTGAAGCTTTTGATAGACACCATAAGGATAATTCGGTACCATCTAGTCGTGCGAACCCTCAAATTCACAACAGATCGTCTTTTAAGGAGGGTAACGCTCGCAAATGCTCTTGTGATTCTCCTTTTTACAAGCTGGTTTGTTTTAAATGTATCCAAACTAATCTAAAATGTTTTGTTTGCGAAAAGTGTGAGTCGGGAAACAGGAAAGCAGACGATCAAGCCGGGATGAATCGTCCGAACAATGAACAATGATGAATCGTCACGAAACAATAATTCAATCGAAACTAGATTCAGTGCGGGCTCAACATGATACTCGTACATTAATACCGTCGTTGACAATGGAGGAGTGGCTCGTTATAATAAAGCAAAAGATAGACTATTTTCGGATTTTATTTATTTATTAAACTTATAGTAAATATAAGAATAATAGAGAGAAAATCTAGCATTAGCTACTTAGGCTATCAGCTAAAATTTCGGATTTTAATGAATGTAAGCCTAATCAACGAAATTTTAGAAAAATTGGGAAAATTAGACAGAAATCGAAGTTCAAGCGGTTGGAGAAAAAGGCCATAGAGTCATCTATCATAAGAGACACGTCGGATAGAAGGCCTTACGCCAAAGTTAGCAAAGGAGGGGTGGATATGTTAGGTATGCTCGATAGTGGGACAAACGTGAGTTGTTTGGGCAATGGCGCTTTGGGCCTGGTGGGTAAGCTAACCCTTAGTGTTATACCAATCGATGAATGTTTGAAGACAGCAGATGGCAAGTTTCAGGCTATTGTGGGAAACGTTATCGTTGACATTTCATGGAGAGATAAAGTTTTTGCTATGACCCTTTATTTAGTACCTTCCTTACAGCAATCTCTTTATTTGGGTATGGATTTTTGGGACAAGTTTGGAATTCTGCCTCAAGTTGAGGAAATCGATTTTAGACAGAATATCGAATTTCTCCTGAAGCCTTGTCAACAAAAAAGGTTAGAACAGGTCAAATCATTATTTCCTTCTTACCTGAAATTAGGATTGGGGCGTACCCATCTCATGGAACACGTCATCGATGTTTTTGATGAGACTATTCCTGTTAAACAGAAAAATTACCCTATGTCTCCGGTCAAATTGAAAAAGGCGTACCAAGAAGTTGATCGCATGCTTGCTCTCGACGTCATCGAGGAGAGCAATAGCGCATGGAGTTCTCCTATTATCATTGTTGAGAAACCGGGTAAGGATCGCCTCTGTATTGACCTTCGCAAAGTCAACGAGAGGACAAAGAAAGATGCCTACCCGGCACCACATGTCGAGGGCATATTGAGCTGCCTCCAAAATACATATTTTATTTCTAGCTTGGATTTAAAAGATGCCTTCTGGCAGATTCATCTCCAGAAGGCATCACAGTCCCTGGCCGGCCGTTATATCAGTTCAAGGTCATGCCTTTCGGACTTTGTAACGCCAGCCAGAGACTGTGTCGACTTATGGACCGGGTAATACCTTCAAAGTTGAGGGAGTATGTTTTTATATACATAGATGACTTGCTGATATGTTCCCCAGATTTCTACAGTCATATGTTACATCTTGAGGAAGTTGCCAATTGCTTATGGAGGGCAGGGTTGACAATTAATTTGGAGAAAACCAAATTTTGTCAAAAAGAAGTGCGTTATCTGGGTTTTGTGATTGGACAGGGCGAGTTGCGCACTGATCCCTCAAAAGTCCAATCCATGTTGGATTTCCCATTACCCACTACGGCGAAACAACTTCGTAGGTTTCTCGGCATGTGCGAGTGGTACAGGAGGTTTCTCCCCAACTTTGCCACCATCACAGCCCCCATGACTGATTGTCTCAAGAAGACAAAGCAATTTAAGATGACGCCGGAAGCTTGTGAGTCATTCGATTTACTGAAAACTGAGCTCACTTCTCCGAAAGTTTTAATTAATCCTGATTTTGCAAAACACTTTTATTTACAGTGCGATGCGTCCACTGTGGGCATCGGTAGCGTTTTATTCCAACTCGATGACCATGGTAATGAGCGGCCAGTAGCATATATGACGCAAAAGTTGAATGCGGCACAGCGGAATTACACGGTCAACGAGTTGGAATGTCTCGCTGCCGTTGTAAGTGTCAAAAAATTCCGCCCGTACCTTGACGGCGTCCCCTTTACAATTATTACTGACCACATGAGCCTCAAATGGCTCATGGGTCAAAAGGACCTCTCCGGGCGCTTGGCTAGGTGGAGCCTCAAGTTGCAGAGCTTCGATTTCGTGATGGCTCACCGGAAAGTAAGTAAGAATATTGTGCCTGATGCGCTTAGCCGTATGTTTGTAGGGGAGATTCTTAACCTTGATCAGGGCATTGAGATCGATTTGACCTCCCCAGATTTTAATGAGTCTGAATATTTGTCTTTGGTTGAGACAGTTAAGGATACTCGAAACTTATTGCCTGATTTGAGATTGGTAGATGGCGTTGTGGTCAAGAGAACAAATTTCAGGTCTACGAAACAAACAGATCCAATATGGAAGGTCTGGGTACCGCGGGGACTTCGGCAAAACTTGATAGCGAAATGTCACAATGAACCTTCGGCTGGCCATGGGGGCATAAATAAAACTTTACATCGTCTGCGATCAAAATATTATTGGGCTGACATGGTTGGGGACACAAGGCGCTTTGTAAATAGTTGTGAGACATGCAAGTGTTCAAAATCTCCAAATACAATATCAAGACCCCCAATGGGACAACAGATTGAATCTGATAGGGTATTTCAAAGAATTTTTATGGATTTTTGCCGACCGTATCCACGCAGCCGACAAGGTAACAGTTTTGTTTTTGTTGTTTTAGACCATTATTCCAAATTCGTATTTTTGGAGCCGATGAGGAGTGCAACCGCAAAAGAAGTAGTCAAATATTTGGAATCGTCTATATTTCACATATTCGGGGTGCCTGAAGTCGTCGTGTCGGATAATGGCCGTCAATTTGTGTCGGAAGTCTTCCAAGATTTTTTTGCAAAATATGGTGTCAGGCACATGAGAACAGGTGTATATTCACCTCACTCCAACGCTTCGGAACTGGTCAATCATTCGATGTTGTCTATAATCCGGCGAAGGGGATCATATATATATATATATATATATATATATATATATATATATATATATATATATATATATATATATATATATATATATATATATATATATATATATATATATATATATATATCGGCGAAGGGGATAAGCGAAATTGGGATACCCATGTATCCATGGCAGCTTTTGCCCTCCGAAGCGCCTTTCATGAGGCTATAGGAGCAGAACCATATAGCGTATTATTTGGGCAGTCTATGATTCAGCACGGTGATTCATATGAGCTACTTCGGAAACTTGGTGGGGTCAGTAATGCGGATGTAGAAGTTCTATCGCGAGATGTTAGACTCCAACTTTTGAAACAGAAAATTAAATCTAACCTAAAGGTAGCTTATGAGAAACGTAAAAAAAATGTATGACCTAAGATCGCGAGATATCAATTATAAAGTTGGTCAATTTGTATTCCGTAAAAATCATAAATTAAGTGATGCCACTAAGAACTATAATTCGAAATTGGGGCCAAAGTATCTGAAATCTGTAATATTGAAAGTTATCGGTAACTCGTTATATGAATTAGGGGACATGCGCGGAAAATCGGTCGGAATTTACCATGCAGAAAACATACGTGTATAACTAGATGTAGTCACAATTCTTTATGCAAATATTACGTAGAGCATGAGATCCTCGTGAGCTCTAGCCCCACGTCAGCGCGGACCTCGAATTAGCGAAAACAAGACTAGAAGAATACATCATCGCTTTTCGAGCCAATCACCATCCAAAGTCGGTCGGTTGACTCGCCCTGTTGCAATATATTATTTAATATAAATCATGCACAATGGTAATGAAGATTTTTCTTAATAAATTATAACTTTTTTTCTAAATTATTAATGAAGTTATTAACTTTAAATCAAAATACACATGTTGCGGTATATTATATCATGAAAATCGTGTATGTTAAGCTTTTCTTCCTATATATTATTGATGAAATTATCAGATCTAAATTGAAATATATATGTCTAAATCTAAATATAACATCATAAGCTACAGGATTTAATAACGTATAAATAAATAATTAATTGGAAGGTTTTAGAATTTGAACATAAAACCAAGCAAATCTGAACATAGCTTTTGTAACAGTTATGAACCAGCAGTGAACCACCATCTGCCTCAGCTGATTTTTGAAACATATGAATGATCTGACAGAAGACAAAAACGTCAAACGGGTCGACGAGCGACAAGTTCCTTTTTCCTGCAAAGCTCGAAGCAGAAGGCTGCAACCAAAAAAAAAGAAAGAAAAAGTTTAAGAAAGGTCTCAGTAAAACACGTGTGAGTTCGACCAGTTTGTGTTAGCAGCAATTTTGCTAAACTTTTCGAAATAAAATAAAGTCGCAATAGTGAAACAAATTAACAACGAAAAGCAACACTGCACTATAATACAGACTAACTGCACTGCTGCTAAAATTATTTTTGTGCATGGAGTTGCGTAGCAGAGTGCATAAAGTGGGAGTTCTCGGCTGGGTTGTGCTGCACGTGGAAGACATGGCCTACGTAGCCGAGCGTCCATCAACAGCAAGCATCGTTTCAATCGAACATCAGTCTCATTAAATCAGAATTCCATCATCAAAAAAAAAAACGAGTGAGCAGTCAGTGACAAGAGCTGCTTCAATGATTACTGTGGCGCATGTATGAATATTTTATTGTTGCAGCGAATTCTCGGAGAGAAATAAAAAACGAGGAAAAGAAGAGATTGTTGGTGAACAAGTGCAGTAAGTTGCTATCACTAACATTCATTTTTTGGAAAACCAAAATCAAAACAAGGAAGGCATAAAAAAAATAAATATTGATTTCAAGTTCAGATGATTATATATAAGAAGATTCAGATGATTGATATATAAGAAAATTTGATAAAAAAGATAGGTTTAGTAGTAAACAAGATTAGCTGTGAAAAAAAAATGAAAGAATGTATAAATATAAATAGTGAATGAAAAATGGTAATATAGGTGTGAATAATTTTAAGAGAATCATACTAACATTAGAATTAAAAATTGGAATAAGTCGAAAATGTGAAATTAATAGGCAATAAAAAAATGGAAAATATGGAATAAGTAATTAAAGTGTACATATGATGGAATCAGGCAAGTGAACATAGCGGACAGACGTAAGTATATGGGACTCGACATATTTGACTAAATGAAGCGATGTTTTACGTTGGGGACAACAGGTAAAATAGGAAAATAAGTTCATGCTGACTGCTGAATCATACTAACATTAGAATTAAAAATTGGAATAAGTCGAAAATGTGAAATTAATAGGCAATAAAAAAATGGAAAATATGGAATAAGTAATTAAAGTGTACATATGATGGAATCGGGCAAGTGAACATAGGGGACAGACGTAAGTATATGGGACTCGACATATTTGCCTAAATGGAGCGATGTTTTACGTTGGGGACAACAGGTAAAATGGGAAAATAAGTTCATGCTGACTGCTGTAGTGAGGTTGGGAAGGGAAAGTCATGGCCCTGCTGTTGTCACCTAAGCAGAGCTAGGGATTTAGGGACTATAGGGATATTAACCTCAGGGAATCGAAATTGATCGGGTACGAAGTTGTGCTACGGCGGCCTGTGAATCACTTTGTCACAAGAATCCACCCCATTATATCCGGCGAGCTAGAACGTGCTAGGACAAGCGTACCCGAGTGGCTAAGTGAGCACAAAATTATACCTAGGTCCGCGCGTAACCATCGGTTCAGATTTAGATATAGCTGCCATATATATTTTTCACCGATCTTGTCATAATTGGCGTGTATATCAACCGATCTTCTACAAATTCCGTACATCCGAATATTTTATGAGTCTCGAAAAACTTGCAAAATATCAGCCAAATCGGTTCAGATTTAGATATAGCTCCCATATATAGCTTTCGCCCGATTTACACTCCTTTGCCCACAGAGGCCAATTTTTTGCTCCGATTTAGTTGAAATTTTGCATAGGGAGTAGAATTATCATTGGAACTATGCGTGCCAAATTTGGTTGAAATCGGTTCAGATTTGGATATATCTCCAAAAAATAACTCAAAAACAAATAACTCAAAAACAAATAACAGATTAAGGAACTGTATATTTCTGTTAATAGTTTAAAATTAGTGCGGATTTTAAATTGATTTACATAAAAAATATACAACATGAGTGGTAATAGGATGATCTATTTCCATTCGACATCTGGATCACAGGTTGGAGATGCAACCATTTTTTTGAATCTATATTTATGTTACAGCAATTCGTACAAGTGACTACTAAATTCGAGTTTAGCCGCTAAAATTAAAAATAAATCACTAAGAAAAGTATAAAATTATACGTCTTCGTTACAAATTTAAATATAACTTGATGGAGAATAGCCCAAACCTAGTTTTTTATAAAGATTATTTTTTTTATAATGGATTATTAAAGAAAACTTATCATGAAAATTGTGATAGTAGCCTCTAAACTCGAACTTAATATCCACCTTAAATACTAAATGCTATACTGACAAGTGGAAATTATGTCTAATTTTATAATATTTTTTATTTCAAATACATTCTGAGAATAATTTCAAAAACGTCCCATTAGTCCATGGATATGATTCCAATAATGTACCTACTGGATGGATTTTTCAATGTGGCAAGTTCTATAAACGATATTTTGTCCATTTTTAATAAAACCAAAATTTCAATTTATTAAGTAAAAATAATTTTTTATTAAAAATAATTATTTTCACTTGCAGGTTGACAGGTCTTGTAATGGTATTTTTTTGGAATATTCTTACTGTTTAATGCTAACTAAGCTGATATCCTTATTGGCTCTAGGAAATACTCTTGAAAACCGTATGTTAAAAATCAATATGAACGATAAAATTTGATAATATTTTTCTTATATTTTGTATAACTTTCCAATTTCAGAAGCTTATAAGACAAACCCGCCCAACAAAAGTTAGCCAAATCGATGAAATCGATGGACAACAATTCAATGAATAGTTATAGCAACTTATGCCACATATATCTTTCATATGGATAGAAAACATGGAAATTTAAATTAATTAGTTTAGTTCTAATAGCATACTCTTTTGAAGAAGCAATTACTAGGTTAGGTTAGGTTAAAGTGGCAGCCCGATTAAGATTCAGGTTCACTTAGACTATTCAGTCCATTGTGATACCACATTAACTAAAATTACCTATTACATATGAGCACTTCTAGTTTTAACCGCTGAACCTTCTCGATTATTTTTCTTCGCTGAACCAACCAGATTGTTCCAAAAACATTAGCAGACTGCTTAAGTTAACGTTTTCCAGATCCGCCAGTAATCTGAAGCTATATGCTCCTAAAAGTTGTTTGCGCTTTACACAAAATGCAGGACACTCACACAAGAGGTGTTTAATTGATTCTTTTTCCTCCGCATCATGACAGCTCATACAATAGTCATTATACTTCGCGCCAATAGTTTTTGCAAAATCGGCTATCAGGCAGCGACCAGTTATAGCAGATATCAGGAGTGATATCTGACGTCTCGAGAACATCAGCATATCTAGTGTTTAAGTTGAAATGGGGCCATATTTGCTTGGTGTCGTTACAACCCCTGCAATTGTCCCATCGAACATTTGCCATCATAACAGCCTTCCCACAGAGTATGAGCGTGCAGGTAGCTAGGGGCATACCAACAAATTCCAGTTCCCCTGGAAGATGTAAGGTAGTCCTTAGCCTTGTCAACTCATCCGCTTCGCAGTTCCTCGGTATGTTCCTATGGCCAGGCACCCATATTAGTTGAATATTGTACTGCTCAGCCATCTCATTGAGAGATTTGCGGCAGTCAATGGCCGTTTTCGAGTTGAGGAACACAGAGTCCAAGGATTTTATTGCAGGTTGACTGCCTGAGTATATATTAATGCCCACATTTTTTGGAACATTACTTCTCAGCCAATTCGCCACCTATCTTATTTCTAATATTTCAGCCTGAAAAACACTACAGTGATTAGGTAATCTTTTCGCTATTCGAAGTTCCAGATCTTTAGAATATACTCCGAACTCCACTTGTCCATCCAATTTGGAGCCATCAGTGTAGAAATCTATATATTCTTTATTCCCCGGGGTCTGTGTGCACCACGCCTCACTGTTGGGGATTAGAGTCTCAAACTTTTTGTCGAAAAGTGGACTCGCCAAAGTGTAATCCACTACGTTAGGCACATCTGGCATTATTTTGAGGACCGAACTGTGACCGTAACTTTTTTCCGACCACAGCGATAGCTCGCGCAACCGCACAGCCGTTGTTGCAGCTGACTGTTGGGCCAAAATGTCTAAATGCAATAGATGCAATATGACATTAGGGGAATTTGTTCCTGAAATATACGAACACGCCATAAGCTGAACTTTATCTAAACAAGTCGGTTTCTGAAGTGCCGACCACCAGACTACAACACCATATAGCATTATAGGTCTAACCACTGCCGTGTATAGCCAATGCACAATTTTTGGTTTTAGTCCCCACTTTTTCCCTATTGCCTTTTTGCACGAATACAAAGCTACATTTGCCTTTCGCGCCCTTTCTTCAATATTAAGCTTAAAGTTCAGCTTCCTGTCCAAAATAACGCCAAGGTATTTTGCACACTCACCAAAGGGAATTTCAATACCCCCTAAGGAAATAGGCCTAACCCTGGGAGTTTTGCGATCTTTGTAGTACATGACTAATTCTGTCTTTGCAGGATTTACCCCAAGACCATTGTCTTTCGCCCATTTCTCAGTCATCCGGAGGGCCCTCTGAATAATATCTCTGATTGTGGATGGGAATTTTCCCCTGACTGCCAGAGCCACATCACCTGTGTATGCCACCACTTTTATCCTTTCTTTTTCTAGAGTAACCAGAAGGTTATTTATAGCAACATTCCAAAGAAGAGGTGATAGAACTCCTCCTTGGGGAGTGCCTCTGTTCACATACCTTTGTATGTTTGCTTGTCCTAGTGTGGCTGAAATACGTCTCTTCATTAGCAGTTCGTCTAACAGCCTGAGTATACATGGATCAACATTCAGAGTTGTCAGTCCTTTTAATATCGATCTGGGATGGACATTATTGAACACCCCTTCGATGTCTAGAAACGCCACGATTGTGTATTCTTTGACAGATAGTGAGCTTTCAATAAAGCTGACTAGTTCATGTAGTGCGGTCTCAGTAGACCTGCCCTTCGAGTATGCATGCTGTCGTTTCGAGAACAAACTTGAATCGATGCTAGTTCTATGATAAATATCTATCATCCTCTCTAGAGTCCTAAGTAGGAATGAGGATAAGCTGATTGGTCGGAAATCCTTCGCCCTCGAGTGAGAGGCTTTTCCCGCTTTAGGTATGAAAACGACTTTTGTTTCCCTCCACATTCCTGGGATATATGATAAGTTGTTACATCCTTTATATATCACCGACAACCAGGGGATAATTTTGTCAGTTACTGCTTGTAACTCCGCCGGAGTAATTCCATCAGGTCCGGGGGATTTGAATGGTCCAAAGCTATTTAGCGCCCATCTTACTCTAGTTTCCGATACAATTTCCTCGACAGGAAATGACCGCTGAGCAACTGTGGCACCGCCAGTACATGGTTCAACCGTCTGATTTCCAGGAAAATGTGTGTCCAATAGTACCTCCAGCGTCTCCTCACTGGACGTTGTCCAATTGCCCTCCGATGTTTTAATGAAACCTGGAGCGGAGTTGGTGGATGCTAGAACCTTCCGTAGTCTGGAAGCCTCTGACGTATTCTCAATACTGCTGCAGTAATCATTCCAAGAGTTATGCTGAGCCTTTCTCAGTTCTCGCTTGTATCCTCTCAGATTCTTCTTGTAAGCGTCCCAGTCCTCAGGGGCTCTGGTGGACTTTGCCTTGTTAAAGAGCTTCCTGCAGGATTTGCTCATATTGCTTAATTCCGTAGACCACCATGGTGGTCGATGTTTCCCCCTTGGCTTTCCTCTAGGGCATGCAGCTTTCAGTGAGATGTTGAAGGCCTTAGTAATCCGCTACACTGCGTGTTCGATATCTTGCACATTTCTCATATTTGTCTCTGTTATTTCCGGTATCATCATATTGAACGATTCCCTATACGAATTACTAACTACCGACAAGTAAGTGCATCCAACGTACGAATAAAAATATTTCCTTTATTGTATATCATAAGCCATAGTTTTGTGTAATATAATAATAATTTTTTGAAATAAAATACTGGTGGTTATAGAAAATTGACTTGTTTTGTACGAATAATTTCTTAGTTGTATACAGACTTGTTGTACCTTTGAATCCTCAGTTTCTTTACTTTTTGAAAATTATACTGACAAACAGTTTATTTTAAACCAATTTCTTAATACAGGTTTCCCAAAAAATTATTAATTTTTCCGGATAGCAGGAATATTTTGAATGAGTTTAGGTATATTCTTCCCACAGCATAGTAATAATGAACTAAAATACGATGCAATACAAGAACTAATTTATAAGAAAATCATGAACTTATCTAGATGAAAAAAATCTTTGGCGCCAAATCATGGTCATTCTTACTATGGGTTAGTTTATTTTTCATAAAAAATAGTAAACTTTTTTTTGTGTGGTCTCTCATCATCTACTTTTCCTACCATCCCAGCAAAAAATACTTCAGCAGTAAGAGTTTAGTTGCGCTGTTTGGTATACAATAAAGTAGGCAGTGCATCCACACTGCACGAATCGGTGGCAATAACGTAAACGAGTAATCAAACTAGTTTATGATCATTCGTTTATGTTATTCCAACCAATTCATGCAGTATAGATGCGTGAAAAGTAGTGCTGTTTTCCTTCACGCCAACAGTGGTATACTCAAGATTATACATCACTTCTGAGCAATATTTCTGTTAAAATGAGCAATTATATCAGCGCTATGTAGAAGCTGCTCTAAATCGGGACATCGCCCACAAAAATCAGCGCTGATTCAGTTGTTTTGTAAGCAGTTGGTACTGCCTCTCTCCCTTACAATCCTGCTGAAATACTGCTCCATTTTTTGCTGGGATCAAACGTACATATGTTTGAAACTGCCCACACACCTTTATAGGGTGTCCGAGACAGCCGAAACCCATCCGCATCCTCGAGCAAATAACGATCATTTCTTAAGACCTTAGCGACTCGATAAGGACCCCTAAATTTCGGTATTAATTTTTTCGAAACTCCTGTTGTGGTGTCAAAATTTCTCACCATTACGTAGTCACCAGTATTGTACACTCTTGGTTCTTTTCTATTTTTGTTGACGTAACCCTCATTGTAACGCTGACGTTTCTGCTCACGTTCTCTAGCATTTCTCTTATCCTCTTGTGGTCAACTTTGGGATGCGTATTATTCTCAAAAATTGCACCGGAGTTAGAATATTCGATTAATTTAGCCAACCTTTCATCTTCCTTTCCTCTCTGTCTTAATCCAAATAACATTACACTTGGATACTCACCAACAGAACGACGAATGGTATTATTTAGAACGTATTCTATTTGTTCCACTACATTGTACCAATATGTGCCATTCTCGGCATGTACTAATTTCGCCAATATTGGCCCTATGGACCTATTCAATCTTTCGACTTGCCCGTTGGCTTGGGGAGAACCCGTAGCCACTAATACGTGTGAAACTTCATTCGACACCAAAAAACTCTTAAACTCTTTCGATGTGAAACAGGATCCTCTATCGCTAATTAAACATTTCGGACGGCTATACGATCTGAAATAGTCTCCTAGTGCCGCAATGGCCTCTTTATATCCAGTTGCTTGCGCAGGGTAAAGCCTAACAAACTTCGTGCAAGCATCCACAATCACTAAAAGGTGTTTCATGGACCTACCATTAACAACCGTCTCTATTCAACCGTCGAACGGAACGGACGTGTTTTTTAATAGCGGATAAAATCATCGTAATAAGTACCTACTACGAATTTCAAGTGTGGTGGGATATTAGGCCGCCATGCAGAGAAATTCAAAGACATCCACTGGGTTGCTAACTTCAGGGCCCAGTGGACGGGTATCGACTGGAGTTATAAATTTTGGCAATGACCAAGAGTTAGGCCCAATTAGTCGACCTGTAGACGGGTCGACAGGTGGCGACAATTTGACAAGTCGGACCTTTTCCAAGGTAACGGCATCAAAAGGAGGTAATCCCTCACGAAAGAGATTCAAGGAACGCAGAAATGCTTTGTTTATCCTAAAGAAGTTAGGATCAGTCGACCCAAGCACGTTGTCGGCTAAACAAAGCGATTCCTTAAGATGGGCTCAAGGAATTCTTGAGGCTGGAAAAAGGGAACGATCACCGGATGAGCTGCCATCCTCCAAAAGGGATCAACGATCGTTTGCCTCAGTTGCTAAAGACAGCCTTGTGATGGCTATCATAAATAAAGGAGCATTGGACGATATGGTTCCAAAGCAAAAATGGGGGGAAATTGAGAATGCTTTGTCTGGCGTCTACTCACAGGTGCTGGAAAAGTTTCCCGGCCCAGATCCTCGACACCAAGAGACTGGTTGGTATCAAGGACGATTTAAGCTAGTCGCATTTGAGGACCAGAGGTCTATAGAATGTTTTAAAGCTGCTCTGATACTAATTGGTGAAGTTTGGGAAGGAGCTGCTCTAGAGTTAGTCGAGAAGAAAGACATACCGGCTAGACCTAGAGCACATGCGTGGATACCTGCAAACCCTTCTGATCCTGAATCTGTTTTAAATAGACTGAAACAATGCAATCCAGATCTTCCAACAGCTGATTGGAAGGTTGGCCGTTTGGATAAAGTGGATGGACCAAGACGGCATGCAGTGTATATATTGAACACTCAGTCTTTCCCACATCTAGCAACGTCCCAGGGCCGTGTATGTTATGCCTTTCATTATATCCAAATGAAGGTATATTAAAACCATCAGCTAAAGGATTCAGAAATGGACAAGCCTCTGTCTGAATCAGAAGTAAGCGGATCCTCTTGCGAAGTCGAGGGAGATACCAAAGTTGGAGACATGGATAGACACCGTATGCGAGAGAAGGTTTCTATTGCCTCAGAACTCACCAAAGTTGAACCTATGGTTATTGCGAGAGTCACCGAGATCTCTGAAGAGGACATTCTTGATGACTCGATTGAAGCGGCTGATGTGACGGTTGTTGAAAATCTCGATGGTCCTACGGATCCTCCAGATAAATCTTCATCATTGTAAGGCTGCATGTGCTGCCTTAAAAGTTCTCCTGATGAAAGGGGACATAGACATAGTTCTTATTCAAGAACCATATGTTTATAGAAACAAAATATGTGAATTAAGTACTCCGGGGTTCAAACTATTGCAGTATACTGGTAATGATGTAATTCGAGCCTGTATAATTGCTAAAAACGAGCTTAACTTTTTTCTGCTTCCTTCAATGTGCAATGCAGACACTGTCGATGCCAATTTAGAAATAGCCAAATGCAAATATTGGGTATCTTCGGTCTATATGGGACATGACAGGGAGATGCCTCCATGTGCCTTTAAGACCTTAGTTGAGGAGTCACTGAAAACAAAGACGAAACTCATTATGGCATGCGATGAGACTGCGCATCATATTATATGGGGAAGTAGTGATACAAATGCAAGGGGAGAGTTGCTAATAGAGTTTATTTTGCGTACTGATCTGGTAGTTTGCAACAATCTTTGTCACTAAAAACAGGCAAGAGGTTTTGGACATCACCTTGGCCTCGCAAGAACTGAATGAAAAGATATCTCAGTGGCAGGTTTTAAGTGAACACAGCTTCTCAGATCATCGCTACATCAGTTTCAAATTTGATGTTCATATCACCAACACCATATTTCCACCAAATGTTAGGAAAGCTGACTGGAATAGGTATAGGGAATCGTTCAATATGATGATACCGGAAATACCAAAGACAAATATGAGTACTGTGCAAGTTATCGAACACGCAGTGGAGAGGATTACTGAGGCCGTCAACATTTCACTGAAAGCTGCATGCCCTAAAGGGAAGCCAAGGGGGGAAAATCGACCACCATGGTGGTCTACGGAGTTAGGTAATATGAGCAAATCCTGCAGGAAGCTCTTTAACAAAACAAAGTCCACCAGAGCTCCTGTGGATTGGGAAGCTTATAAGAAGAATCTGAGAGGATACAAGCGAGAACTGAGAAAGGCTCAGCATAACTCTTGGAATGATTACTGCAGCAGCATTGAGAATACGTCCGAGGCTTCCAGACTACGGAAGGTGCTAGCATCCATGAGCTCCGCTCCAGGTTTCATTAACACATCGGAGGGCAATTGGACAACGTCCAGTGAGGAGACGCACATTTTCTCCTCACTGGACGCACATTTTCCCGGAAATCAGACGGTTGAACCATGCACTGGCGGTGCCACAGTGGCTCAGCGGTCGTTTCCTATCGAGGAAATTGTATCAGAATCTAGAATAAAATGGCCGTTAAATAGCTTTGGATCATTCAAATCCCCCGGACCTGATGGAATTACTCCGGCGGAGTTACAAGCAGTAACTGACAAAATTATCCCCTGGTTGTCGGTGATATATAAAGGATGTATCAACTTATCATATATTCCACGAAAGTGGAGGGAATCAAAAGTCGTTTTCATACCTAAAGCGGGAAAAGCCTCTCACTCGAATGCGAAGGATTTCCGACCAATCAGCTTATCATCATTCCTACTTAAGACTCTGGAGAGGATGGTAGATATTTATCTTAGAACTAGCGTCGATTCAAGTTTGCTCTCGAAACGACAACATGCATACTCGAAGGGCAGGTCTACTGAGACCGCATTACATGAACTAGTCAGCTTTATTGAAAGCACACTATCTGTCAAAGAATACACAATCGTGGCGTTTCTAGACATCGAAGGGGCGTCCAATAACGTCCATCCGAGCTCGATATTAAATGGACTGACAACTCTGAATGTTGATCCAGGTATACTTAGGCTGTTAGACGAACTTCTAAGGAAGAGACGCATTTCAGCCACACTAGGACAAGCAAACATACAAAGGTATGTGAACAGAGGCACTCCTCAAGGAGGAGTTCTATCACCTCTTCTTTGCAATGTTGCTATAAACGACCTTCTGGTTTCCCCAGAAAGAGAAAGGATACAAGTGGTGGCATACGCAGATGATGTGGCGCTAGCAGTCAGGGGCCCTCCGGATGACTGAGAAATGGGCGAAAGATAATGGTCTTGGGGTAAATCCTGCAAAGACAGAACTAGTCATGTACTGCAAAGATCGCAAAACTCCCACGGTTAGACCCATTTCCGTAGGGGGTATTGAAATTCCCTTTGGTGAGTGTGCAAAATACCTTGGCGTTATTGGGGACAGGAAGCTGAACTTTAAGCTTAATATTGAAGAAAGGGCGAGAAAAGCAACGGTAGCTTTATACTCGTGCAAAAAGGTAATAGGGAAAAAGTGGGGACTAAAACCAAAAATTGTACATTGGTTATACACGGCAGTGGTTAGACCTATAATGCTATATGGTGTTGTAGTCTGGTGGCCGGCACTTCACCAGCCGACAAGTTTAAACAAAGTTCAGCGTATGGCGTGCTTGTGTATCTCAGGTGCATTCAGCAAGACAGGAACAAACTCCCTTAATGTCATACTGCATCTATTGCCTTTAGACATTTTGGCCAAACAGTCAGCTGCAACAACGGCTGTGCGGTTGCGTGAGCTATCGCTGTGGTCGGAAAAAAGTTGCGGTCACAGTTCGGTCCTCAAAATAATGCCAGATGTGCCTAACGTAGTGGATTACACTTTGGCGAGTCCACTTTTCGACAAAAAGTTTGAGACTCCAATTCCCAACAGTGAGGCGTGGTGTACACGGCCCCCGGGGAATAAAAGATATATAGATTTCTACACTGATGGCTCCAAATTGGATGGCCAAGTGGGTTTCGGAGTATATTCTAAAGATCTGGAACTTCGAATAGCGAAAAGATTACCAGATCACTGTAGTGTTTTTCAGGCTGAAATATTAGCAATAAGAGAAGTGGTGAATTGGCTGAGAAGTAATGCTCCAAGCAATATTGGCATTAATATATACTCAGACTGTCAACCTGCAATAAAATCCTTGGACTCTGTGTTACTCAACTCGAAAACGGTCATCGACTGCCGCAAATCTCTCAATGAGATGGCTGAGCAGCACAATATTCACCTAATATGGGTGCCTGGCCATAGGAACATACCGGGGAACTGCAGATGAGCTAGCAAGGCTAGGAACTCACATATTCCAGGGGAACTAGAATCTGTTGGTATGCCTCTGGCTACCTGCAAGCTCTTACTGCGTGAGAAGGCTGTCATGATGCCAAATGTTCGATGGGAGAATTGTAAGGGTTGTAACGACACCAAGCAAATATGGCCCCATTTAAACTTAAACCGCACACTAGATATGGTAGTGTTCCCGAGACGCCAGATATCACTCCTGATATCTGCTATAACGGGTCGCTGCCTGATAGCCGATTTTGCAAAAACTATTGGCGCGAAGTATAATGACTATTGTATGAGCTGTCATGATGCGGAGGAAAAGGAATAAATAAAACACCTCTTGTGTGAGTGTCCTGCATTTTGTGTATAGCTTCAGATTACTGGCGGACTTGGAAAACGTTAACTTAAGCAGTCTGCTAATGTTATTGGAACAATCTGGTTGGTTCAACAAAGAAAAATAATCAAGAAGGTTCAACGGTTAAAACTAGAAGTGCCCATATGTAATAGGTACTTTTAGTTAATGTGGTATCACAATGGACTGAATAGTCTAAGTGAGCCTGAATCTTAATCGGGCTGCCACTTTAACCTAACCTAACGTAACCTACCATTAAAAATAGGACCAATGTGATCGACTTGGATAACTTCAAAAGGAGCATTGGGCTTCGGAATATTATGAAGAAACCTCTCCATTTTGCCCTGCTCGCACGAATATGAAATGCACCTTAAGCAGTTTTGAACATGCACTGAAACTTTCGACCTAAGATTGGGAAACCAATAGCTCTTCATTATTAAATCCACCATTTTATCTATCCCAATATGTCCCATCTGATCATGATATTTAAATAAAACATGGCTTTCCATAGCCTCCGGTACATAAAATAATAATCTATCACCTGTATGTTTTTTATATAACACCCCGTTTCGCATCTCAAAGTATGGGTCTTCATCGTCTTGCAATTTCTGAGTTATTTCCTTTATTTTTTCATTGCGATTCTGGCAAATTATCAAATTTTCCTCAAACGTATGTATCCACATCTTCCATTCTCTTTCCTGACCTATGCTCTAAAATATAGTCATAGTTTTGTAGCTCCAAAGCCCAACGAGCAATTCTGGGATCCAATTCTTTTTTATTTAGGGTCAAAGTTAGGGAATCGCAATCAGTAATAATCTTAAATCGTTTTCTCTGCAAATAAACCCTGAAACGTTGTAGAGCGTATATTATGGCAAGTGTTTCAAGCTCGAAACTATGGTATTTTGATTCTGTATCCGTAGTTCTTTTAGAGAAGTAAAATACTGGGTGAAGCTTCCCATCGTCTTTACGTTGTAATAAAACAGCCCCAAAACCTATCGAACTGGCATCGCAATGGAGTTCCGTTTCATCTCTTGGATCGTACAAGGATAACACAGGAGATTTCTCTAACTTTCTTTTTAGCTCCTCTAATGCTTCTAACTCCATTTCTCCAAAAACAAACTTCTTGTCTTTCCTAGTCAAATCATGCAATGGCTTAGCAATTACAGAAAAATTTTTAACAAAACGTTTAAAATATGAACATAGTCCTAGAAATCTTTGTACGGAATGCGTATTCTCTGGAATTGTAAAGTCTCGTACAACAGATAACCCGGAATCGTCAGCCCTAATACCACTACCATCGATATTGTAACCTAAGTATTTTACACACAGAAGTCAGCAAAAACTCACATTTATCGGTTCTTAATTCCAACATATTCTCTACCAATCTTTCAAATACATCTTTTAAAACCAAGAAGTGTTCTTCCATGGTAGTCGTCGCTATCATTATATCATCCATATATATAATCAATTTATCATCTCTTACCATATCCGCAAAAACTTTATTTACAAATCGTTGAAACATTGAAGGGGCGTTTTTTAAGCCAAACGGCATCCTCAAAAACTCGAATTGACCCAAAGGTGTCACGAAGGACGTGTATTTCACCGAATCCTGATTACAAAATACATGGAAAAATTAGTTTTTTAAGTCCAATTTAGTGAAAAATTTCTTCTCAGTAAGTCTGTCTAACAAGTCGTCAAGTAAGGGTATGGGATAGTTATCCTTTGGCGTAACTTTGTTCAATGTACGATAATCTACACACATCCTTAATTCACCGGTTTTTTTTTAACTAGAACAATTGGAGAAACATACTCGGAGTCACTACCCAGCAAAAAAAGAGCTTCCAAAAAAGTAGTTTGGATCCCCAATCTGTGATCCGGAAGTAGTGCAAACTTGGATCATCTCCAATGAATTTTACATGGGCTTGTCATAGGACGGAAGTACTCCCATTTTGGATCCTTTGCATTGCTTTAGAAGTTGTGCCCTGGAAGTTAATTTGAATGAAGAAATTTAAAAAGCGAAAAAAAAAAAAATTTTTCAACCAATTTCACTTTTTTTATCCATATGTTTTATTACACTATTATTTTCCTATTATCTAATTTTTACAATTTGAAAAACTTTTTCGCTCCGACCAGGGATTGAACCTGGGTTTGCTGGCACCATAACAGAACGCCTTAGCACACTCAGCCACAAACGCCATTGAACATAAACAAGGCCGTAGCCAGGATTTTAATTCGGGGGGGGTTCAACTTAAAAAAAAAATATTCATATAATCTCATGTGTAGAAAATTTTATTTATGCATAGGTATGTATACAATATTTTTATACCCACCACCATAGAATGGTGACGGGGGTATAATAAGTTTGTCATTCCGTTTGTAACACATCGAAATATCGATTTCCGACTATATAATGTATATATATTCTTGATCAGGGAGAAGTTCTAAGACGATATAACGATGTCCGTCTGTCTGTCCGTCTGTCTGTCCGTCTGTTGTAATCACGCTACAGTCTTCAATAATGAAGCAATCGTACTGAAATTTTGCACAAACTCGCTTTTTGTCTACAGGCAGGTCAAGTTCGAAGATGGGCTATATCGGTCCAGATTTTGGTATAGTTCCCATATAAACCGACCTCCCGATTTGGGGTCTTGAGCTTATAGAAACCGTAGTTTTTATCTTATTCGTCTGAAATTGGAAATCTAGAGGTATTCTAGGGCCATAAAGAGTTGTGCCAAAAATGGTGAGTATCGGTCCATGTTTTGGTATAGCCCCCATATAGACCGATCTCCCGATTTTATTTCTTGGGCTTATAGAAACCGCAGTTTTTATTCAATTTACCTGAAATTGGAAATTTAGAGGTATTGTAGGACCACAAATACGTGTGCCAAAAATTGTGAGTATCGATCCATATTTTGGTATAGCCCCCATATAAACCGATCTCCCGATTTTACTTCTTGGGATTATAGAAACCGCAGTTTTTATTCAATTTACCTGAAATTGGAAATTTAGAGATATTGTAGGACCACAAATACGTGTGCCAAAAATTTTGAGTATCGGTCCATGTTTTGGTATGGTCCCCATATAAAACGACCTCCCGATTTGGGGTCTTGGGCTTATAGAAACCGTAGTTTTTATCCAATTTGTCTGAAATTGGAAATCTAGAGGTATTTTAGGACCATAAAGAGGTGTGCCGAAAATGGTGAGTATCGGTCCATATTTTGGTATAGCCCCCATATAGACCGATTTCAAGATTTTACTTCTTGGGCTTCTAGAATCCGAAGTTTTTATCCTATTTGCCTGAAATTGGAAATCTAGAGGTATTTTCGGGTCATAAAGAGGTGTGCCGAAAACGGTGAGTATCGGTCCATATTTTAGTATAGCCCCCATAAGAACGATCTCCCGATTTAACTCCTTGGGTTTCTAGAAACCGTAGTTTTTATCTGATTTGCCTGAAATTGTAAATATTCTGGTATTTTAGGCTCACAAAAACGTGTATCGGATTAAGTTTTTATCGATCCATTTGGTAATGCCTCCATATAGACCGACTTCACTTATGAGGGTGTAGAAGGCGCACTGATCATGAAAATTGCTTGAAACTCAATGTAAAATTTCCAGATTTTACTTCTACAGATTTAAGATTTCAAATCAAGACTTTATTTTATAATTTTCTTGCACACTTAGAAGAGATGTTAATGATTCCTTTAAAACTCAAACAAAAATGGTTCTTATAAATCCAGAATCTGATATAGTCCTAATAGGTGAAATCTTTAAATTTATCTTCGGGAATATCCTCAAGTCCTCAAGCCCTCCTGAAATTTCAAAGGAAACTCTAATATTTGGTTCATGGTGGTGGGTATTTAAGATTCGGCCCGGCCGAACTTAGTGCTGTATATACTTGTTATAATATTAAATTGAGCCGACGGGCTTTTTGGGCAGCAAATAAATCAATGACTTCTTCAGTCGACACATTTATTCGGCGATGAACCGACATTAATGCCAATCCTTTGAGTCTACTCTCGCTAGTCGAATTTCTAAGATACGTTTTTAATCTCTTCATTGTTGAAAATGAACGTTCGGATGAGCACGTAGTAACTGCAGGGATGGAATATGCAGTACTATAGTACTTTTTCAAACCTTTTTCACCCCGGTCAGTACCGTAGTACCCCCGCGAGTCGATATCAGATTTATGGTACAATAGCTTTGACAAAATATTTTAATATTTTGAGAAAGTCTTTATCAACCTTATTTGCTAATAGTCTTTTACAAATATGGCAAAACAGACATGTTCATGTGGGAAGAAAATCTCGATTTTGTAAAAGACATAGTCAAAAACAGGATTTTATTGAACTTCAAGAAAGTTTTAGTCGAAAAAAGAATGCGATTCTATATTATCGATTTTTTATTTCGCTAGAAATAGTTGTCAACATTTTATTTCTATATAGAATTTTTGCAAAATTTTATTTTTATAGAAAATTTTGTCAAAATTTTATTTCAATTGAAAATTTTGTAAAAATTTTATTTCTATAGGAAATTTTTGCAAAATTTTATTTCTATAGAAAATTTTGCCAAAATTTTATTTTCTTTAAAATTCAGTCTCTTGACAATAATCTTCCAGTGAAATTTAGTAAAAAGTACCTTTCCGCTCAAAAAATACCTTTTTTGTACTTTCTTAAAAATTGTATTTTCCATCCCTGAGTAACTGGCAAAGTGACTAAAATTTTTAAAAGAATATGCACGTTTGGAAAAATCTCTTTATTGCTTCCATCGCTGAATTAGGCAGGTTCTTTTCGCAGGTTTTGCGCCATTTCATTTACACATGTGTGTTTGGCTGTTTCGTTGTTGTTGCTATGGCCAAACAAAGCGAGTCATGTTCATAAAAAGAACAACAAACACACATAAAAAGCAGAAATACATTTTCCAAAAATGAAATTTGTGGTGCGAGAACAAAAATAATTTGTTTTTTTTTCGACCGTCGTTTGATGGGCTTTTCAACTAGTATTCTATGATTTGTGCAAGTTTTATTGGGAAGGGTTTTTCAAAATAAAACCTCAAGCTTTTCTTCAACATCTTCGATAAGATTTTTCTATGCAGCTAAAAATAAATTTTTATTAATATAAAAATATTCATTCATTTCGGGGGGGGGTTTGATCCCCCACATCCCCCCCCCCTGAATACGGCCTTGAACATAAAGCGTCGAAAGTCAATTCAAATGTTTGTGATATGATCGTAATACGACACCAAGGAATAACATTCTAATTGTTTCTCGAGATGTTCTTTATTAGTATGAACGAAAAAATAAGAAACGCAGGTTCAAATCTCACCAGCGGCAATTTTTGTATCAAATATTTTTCTAAAAAAATATTTTTTTATGCTATGCATCGTTTTTATTTTTTATTTTCGGCATATATTTTCGTATAAATATATTTTTTCCATTAAAAATCAACAAAAAAATTAAAAATTCTCGTAATCTGCAAAACCTTCTCAAAAGAACTTCCATGGAAGCGAAAAAGTCAAACGGCACAGGTTCAAATCCCAGCGGTGATAAAATTTTTTGTTTTATTATTATTTATTTACTTTTTTTTTAATTTTCTATTTTTTTTTATTTTTTTATTAGTTTTCTATTATTTTGTAAAATTTAATTGTCCAAATTTGCACTTAAAATAGCCTGATTGCGTTCTTTCTAATACTTGTCCACAATGACTGCATCGGAAGTAGAAAAAATCATTGGGGGAACCCAAGATGCGCTTTAGAAGAAATGTTTGTGTACTTGTCCAAAAGGACTGCATCGGAAGTGGGGAAAAATCATTGGGGAATCCCACGATGCTCTTTAGAAGAAATGTTTGTGGACTTGTCCAAAAGGACTGCATCGGAAGTTGGAAAAACTCGATGGGGGATTCTGGGATGGGCTTTAAAAGAAATGTTTGTGGAACAACTTCCAATTTTTTTTTGCTGGGTAGGTCTTATATATCCTTTCGTTAAATACTCATCCAAAAGCTTTCCTAGTTCATTCTTCTCAGAATAAGACAACCTCCTTGGTCTACAACAAAACGGGTTTGTATCATTTAAAGTTAACTTGATCTCACCATACGTGTTTGGTTCTGATGTGCGTTCTGGGCGCAAGTAGTCCTTATCATACAAATCCACTAGTTTTTTCCTGTTCTGAAAGCTTATTGACTTACACATTTGAGTTCGGACATATCACTTTCATCCAAGTCTATTGCCATCAGCGTTGCCAATTTAGCTTTTTTCCCGCTAGATTTGGCTTTTTTTGAAGACGTTTAGCGGGAAAAAAATGCATTTAGCTTTTAGCTTTTTTTCTGGCTTTTTTTCATGACCCTTTTAGCTATTTTTGGCTTTTTTATTTTCGGCATGTTCCTATTGAAATATGAAATAATTCGAAGCTCAATTGAAGCATTAATAATTATTCCAGCCATTATCCGGGCATTTTTGGAGCAAATACACCTTGTTGTAAAGTTTTTTCCTCGTATTCGTAAAAGTTATCGTAAACTTTAAATCTACTATTACCATACAAATTCCTTATATAAACTGTCAGTAAATTATTAGGAATATTAGCATTTGACTCGTTTATCCTTTTTATGTTATTATAATAATCTAAATTTATTATGATATTACTAAACTAAAATAGTAGATGTGAATTGCTTTGTACACTAAAAAAACATTGTCGTGAGGCCAAAGATTTCATGTCCTTAAAATACGTCCGCGAATTTTGGTTATAATAGCGTTTGTGAATTTCTCTTATATACACTTTTTTCCTTGTCTAAAAGCCGATAAAGTCGTTTTGTCCTTATAGTTAATTGATTTAACTTAAAAGTGGGTATCTTTACATGAAAGAAGGCTAGGGTCAATTCTACAAAATTCTTAAAATTAATGAAATAGTCTTTAAATTTGTGGAGTTTTTGTATCTTGACCACAAACCAAAATAGGGCTCAAAAATAGAAGAGGGTTTTCAACATTTTATTTTAAAAACGTATACATAGAATAATTTCTACTTAGAGTCTGAATTTGGAAATTTAAGTTTTCGTTAGCACGTTTTTAAAGCACTGTGGTAGTTCATGAATAAAAAGCTGAAAAAACGAATAAGTTCAAATTTGACTCGGAATCAATACCAAAATCATTAGTGTTCAAAATCTTTGGAACCGAACATAGAAATAATATAATAATAATAAATAAAATAATAATAATAAAGTTTTGAATGTGGTATTATTTTTTTAACATAAAAATATGCAATAAAAAAATCGTAGTGATAGGATCAAAAAATCTGCTATTTATTAAAGGAATGGATTTACATTTACGAAAATTGGACAACAATAGGTTTGTAGGGAAATTTTTGAATAAAAGTTATTCAGTATAAACTTGCAAGATAGTTAGAATGGGTTTTATTCTCTTGGGAAATATTAGGAGAAGTGTACTCGTTCACGAATTTATCATTAATTCAGTTAAAATGAAATATGTTGATATTTTCGAATGCAGTTCTATGTGACATTGTGCAATATATCGCACATTTGACTTGTTGATGATTAACCAGCTGATAATTGCAAGTTTACTGGGAAAAATGTTTCTACTAGGAAATATAAACGAAGGACTTCCAGTAAAAATTTGTGATAGTAATCCAAATGTATCGAGTACGCAAACAGAGCTAATATGACTTAGATTTTCTTACGGTCTCACAGAAATGGAAATAAAATGAATACAATTAAAATAATATGCATTTTAAGTGAAATAAAGCCTTTAAATTTGTTAAATTTCAATCAAAAACGTGACTTTTGATACAAAAAAATTAGCTTTTTTTCTAGCTATTTTTTAAAATTTTTTAGCTTTTTTTGGCTAGTTTTTTGGATAAATCTAGCGGTTTTTGGTGAAGCAATTCTGGCAACGCTGATTGCCATAATTGCTTGCTCAAACTGATCCTCACGATCCTGCAATTTCTCTACATGAGCAAGCCGCAAATTACACTTTCCTAAAAAATCCCTTCCCAATACACATTCATACTTCATTGACTCATCAGCAACTACTAACAATTCTACAGAAACAATTAAATTTTCCGAAAACTCTCAATTGAAATTTATTTATTCCATAAAACTCAAATTTAGAATGTGAAAGAACATCAAAATCGATCCTGCCTACCATGCACGACTTCCTTACAAAGCTGACCGGAATCCCAGAATCAATTAGATATTCTAACGAAAATTTTGAAGTAAAATTAGAATTTAAGGATAAATCTATATACTTAACATACTCATTGTCTTCCCTCTTCATCTGAACATCTGACTGGGATTTCGGGCAAGTTGCTATTCGGTGTTCAAAACTTCCACAAGCGTAACATGCACCAAAAGTTTTTCTAGCTTTCTTGCATTCCGCCGCCATGTGACCAAATGAGCTACAATTGAATCACTGAAAATTGTTCGCATTTTGCTTTTCAAAGGACCCATTATCAATGAAAAATTTCATTCTTGATTGTTCAATTTTATAAAGGACTTGCAAAAGTTGTGATCTGTTTTTAAAGCTCTGCAGACTAGCTTGCATCTTAAGTTGTTTATCAGCAATGCCATGTATTATGTTCTCTATAAGCTCATCTTCGGCAAAGTCTAAATGAGAAGCCAGCTCAATTTTGCCATTATAATAATCTACGAAAGATTCATTATATTTCCACATACGTGCCTCAAACTTTCGTCTCATTATGAGTTTTGACTCCTTCATAGAAAAACTGCTTCCATTTCATCTAACAATTCACTTACATATTGAGCAGCGAAATTTGGTTTGGAGTCAACTAAGCCTGCACTTTTCCTTTAAGTTTACTTACTAAAAGCGCTTTAGCAGTGACTTCATTCACATCGTAAACTTTGACTATGCTAAGGAATTGATTTATCCATATTTCTGGGTACACTTTACCATCATAATCAGGAACAATATCTTTAATAACGACAAAAAACGAATCTATTTTGTCACGGTTGCTGGCATCCATTTTTTGATCTAAACAATATTTTGTTTTCAGCATACTTTCAAAGCCATGGCAGACATTTTTTCCACCACTGCTCTCTTCAGAAGCTCGTTCTCTCGGCGAAGCAATTCTTTTTCACGTTTTACAATATCCAGCTCCATTTTTATCAAATTGTACTGCACCAATTTATTTTCCTCATACGAAGCTTCAAAATTTTGAGCTATAATTTCTGGCATACCTTTTTCTTCTGATACGACTATTTCATCATTTCTTTTTCTTGGAATGTTTAACATTGCTCCGATTTCAGCATTATGGTGAGAATGCTGAAATCGGAGCAATTTCCACAATTTTGCTGCTTGCCTTCTCATCATCGTGAGCATCATCCATGTCATCTTCCACATTAACCAACATTTCTGGACATTCTCCTCGTTTTATGGGATCAATCTCATTGAGTCTTAATACCAACGTATTTTTTGTACCAGATGATGATTTTCCAAGTCGTTGCAACCAAAACCGTAATTGAGGCACGGTATAATCTTTAGAACAAATATTCTCCATTATTGAAAAAAAAAACAAAAAGCACGGGGAAAAAATTTGTATCCCACTTCTGACAAATTGTAGTGATGCCGCTGTTCGAATAAAACACAATACGTCTGCTTTGTGAGCATTACTAAAGAGCATCATTCAAAGAGATCGGTTGCTTTAGTTGCAAAGACAGCCTTGTGATGACTATCATTAACGAAGAACCATTGGAAGGTATGGTTCCAATGCAAACATGAGGGGAAATTGAGAACGCGATGTCTGGTGTCTACTCACAGGTGCTAGAAAAGTGTCTCGGGCCAAGTCCTCGACGCCAAGGTGCCCGATAGTATCAAGGACGATTTAAGTGAATCGCATTTGCGGACCAGAGGTCTATGGATAGCTTTAAAGCTGTTTTGATGCTAATGATCTGTAAAGTTTGGGAAGGAGCCGCTTTGGAGTTAGTCGAAAAGAAATACATACCGGCTAAACCTAGAGCACATGCATGGATACCATCAAACTCTCCTGATCCTGAGTCAATATTAAACAGACTAAAGGAATGTTTCCCAGATCTTCCAACCGCCGATTGGAAGGTTGGTCGTTTGGATGAAGTGGATGGATCAAGACGAAATGCGGTGATTGTATTGAACATTGATCGTTGTAACATCTATCCCAGAGCCAAGGCCGTGTAAGATATGGCTTTCATGATATCCATATGAAGGTATACAAAAGCGATCAGCTAAAGGATTCCGAAACGGATTATCTTCCGAAGTGAAAAGATTTCCTTGCGAAGCCGAAAGAGACATAAAAAAATGCAGATATTGACAAACATCGTATGCGGGAAGTTTTCTACAGCCTTTATCACAATGGACTGAATAAAGGGTGATACGGTCAAAATTTGGTCAATATAAACTTGACGTATTTCTTTCAATTTGGATTTAAAAAACCTGAACACCCCTCATTTTGACGGTGTGTGTGTGTAGAATGTTGCTCCTATATTGATTTTGGAATTCACTCTTTAGTTGTCAAAATGCCGTCCAAGAAAGAAGAGCAGCGTATCAAGATTTTGCTCGCGCATCGCGAAAATCCGAGCTACTCGCACACAAAGCTGGAAAAATCGCTAAAAGTTGCCAAATCAACCATTACAAATGTAATTAAAGTATTTGGAGAACGTTTGTCGACAGCCAGGAAGTCTGGATCGTTGGGAAATCGAAAACCGGAAGCTGCTGAGACGACAAAGAGAGTTGCCGGTAGTTTCAAGCGAAACCCTAACCTCTCTCTCCGAGATACCGCAAATAAGCTGGGTGTATCGTCTACAACCGTTCATCGAGCCAAAAAACGAGTCGGACTATCGACTAACAAGAAGGTAGTGACTCCAAATCGCGATGATTTGGATCGCGACGGCCAAAGCGCGATCCCGGAGGCTGTACACGACGATGCTGACGAAGTTTGACTGCGTGGTAATGGACGACGAAACCTACGTCAAAGCCGACTACAAGCAGCTTCCGGGACAGGAGTTTTATACGGCAAAAAGAAGGGGAAAGGTAGCAGATATTTTCAAGCACATAAAACTGTCAAAGTTCGCAAAAAAATATCTGGTTTGGCATGCCATCTGTACCTGTGGCTTGAAAAGCTGCATTTTCATAGCTTCCGGGACTGTCAACCAAGAAATTTACGTGAAAGAGTGTTTGAATAAACGTCTGCTGCTTTCCTGAAGAAACACGGTTGTTCTGTACTGTTTTGGCCGGATTTGGCATCTCGCCATTACGGTAAAAAGGCCATGGAGTGGTACGCCGCCAACAACGTGCAGGTGGTTCCAAAGGTCAAGAACCCTCCCAACACGCCAGAGCTCCGCCCAAATGAGAAATACTGAGCTATTGTCAAGCGGAACCTAAAGAAGACCAAAAAAACTGCTAAGGACGAGCAGCAGTTTAAGGCAAACTGGCTTTCTGCGTCAAAGAAGGTGGACAAGGTGGCTGTACAAAATCTGATGGCAGGTGTCAAGCGTGAGGCCCGGCAATTCGGATTTGGAAAAGCGAAAGCCTAACTGAATATTTTTCCTGAATTTTATACTAATTGAACTTGAAAAAGAAATATAATTTGATTTTTTAAATACCCGTGTAAAAATTGGTGGATCTGGCCAGATATTATTAGATCTGCCGCCATATCTGATTAGATACGGTAGTATATCTAGGCAGATGTGGTCAGATCCGAAAAATGGTAATATCTGATCAGATCTAATTCTAAAGGAGTTAGATATGACCAGATCTCAAATTTGGCCCACATGTAATTATATCTAATCTGATGTAATTAGATGTTAATATATCTAATTATATATAATTTTATCTACAAATTGTAACACTTCCCCGTTACATATAATATTACCCTATTTAATAAAACGAATTATATAATATACTATATTAATAATGGTAAAACTGTATTATTTAAATTACTATTGATATCGTACATTTTATGTATGTTAAGTAACTTAAGTTTTAGAATTCATTAAAAACAAAAAACGAAAAAGTTAAACTATAGTGGTCTATTTACTACTTTTGTCGTTTGATCTCGCCAAGACGTTGGGACATTGCCCTCTCGACGTCTTTTTTCGGTTGTGGCTCCCAATTCCGCTCTTTCGCAACCCGGAATGAAAAATCTAAAGACAGAAACAGATTTATCAGTTAATTTGAAATTTATAGATTTGGTATAAGGGTATACTTACCAACAATAGCTTCTCTGGCCCTGTAATTTAGGGCAAAAACGGGTTCTAACTGTCTCTCCAAACCCTGTGCCCTTGGGGGTTGTCCAGTGAGGGTGGCTTTCTTAAGTACATTTCGTTTGAATACGCCTTCCAGCAACTTGCGAGCCACATGCGAAGCCTTGTGGGACGTCCCCAATGCCATGTTGTGAATGATGCCATGACAATATATGTTGTTCCCAATACATATGATCTCTAAAGAAACAAAAATAAAATTACTTAATTATTCATGGTTATGTTGAAATCATTTTATTCATTATTCCACAAAACATTTATATTTCTATCAAATCTTATCAACCTATGGATGGGAAGCATCCAGAGCATTGCAAAATATTTAAGTTTGTCTAAATTCATTGTTTCAAAAAAAGTAAAAGTAGGTCCAACAAAACACTTTTTACAACTATTAGATTTGCTCTTGATACTTACCTTTTCATCAAAATTTCTGCCAAGAAGCTGCTCCTCATTATCACTACATTGGACGGATTGCTCTACCGTAATTTCTGGTAAAACCTGGCTTTGTTTTAGAGCTTCTAGTTGATCCTCCGTCTCCCTTATTTTCTTTTGCAGAACCTCAATTTCATTTTCCTGAAAGAAAAACCATTTATTTTTATATTTATATATAAATAATAATAAAACACAAAACTTACCTCGTCACTGGACGTAGTTATACGTCCTTTTATGGTTTTTTTATTTGCATTTGCATTTCATCAATATATAAAAATTGCAACAAAACAATAAACTTACCTTATCACAGCTTCTCTTACTCTTTTATCTTCCTCGAAAAATGAGAAGACATTAAATTTTTATATGAAATAAAAAAATCAAACTCGCATTATCAAATATTTGATATATTTTTTTTTCAAATTTAATAACAACAGGCGTTGCTAATGGTGATAGTTATGGGATGACATTTTTGAAAACAAAAAGACGGTTGTGTCTGAAAGTTAAGCATTTTATGAAGACACTTCAAAATGATATTTAAAAGCGTTTCTTGAAACTGTCGCAATATATAAAGATTGTTTGGTTTTGATCATCACTTGTTTTGATGTGCGACCAAACATACGTGCTTGTAACCAAGTATATCACGTTAATATTCTCGTAACAAAGACATTATTTTTAAACACAAACATATACAAATATTTTTTATCCGTGTTACAGAACTGGTTCATGATTTAATGCGATATATATATATATATATATATATATATATATATATATATATATATATATATATATATATATATATATATATATATATATATATATATATATATATATATATATATATATATATATATATATATATATATATATATATATATATATATATATATATATATATATATATATATATATATATATATATATATATATATATATATATATATATATATATATATATATATAATTAGATATGGAGCTATATATAGTATATATAATTAGATATGATGTCATATATGAAAATATACAATTAGATCATACCAGATATGACTGATATAAATAGATATAACAACATATATAATTAGATCTTGAATCAGATCCAATCATATATAACACTATACATAACATATCTCCGTAGATCTATTTATATCTACAACCATATCTGAGCAGATATAATTATATATACTTTGATATTATTAGATATGATTAGATCTCTCAATTTTTACACGGGTAAACGATTTCACCGATTTACACGCGTTTTCCCCTGACCAAATTTTGACCGTATCACCCTTTAGTCTAAGTGAGCCTGAAAATTCATCGGGTTGCCACTTTAACCTTCTACAGCCTCAAACCTCACCAAAGTTGAACCGAGGGTTGTTGCGAGAGTCACCGAGATCTGTGGAGAGTAAATTCTTGATGACCCAATCGAAACGGCTGATGTGACGGTGGGTGAAAATTTGGACGCTTCTACGCTTCCTCCAGATAAATCTTCACCATTATACTATGGCCGAAAATCGCAAAACAGCGGCAAAAAGTAAAATTTTCAAAGTGAAAAATTACTAGATGTTCCAATTGAAATTACTTTAGAACATTGAAAGTAAATTTAAAAGTTGGCAACCCTGTTCATGAGCAAAAAGCTGTCAATGTTTATCAAAATTTATGCAATTTGCGTGTAATCAAAGAGGCAAAAACTTTAAAAAGTTCGTGCTAAATTTTTTAGCAATAAAAGTGAATAAAGAAAACTTTTAAATGTGGATTCTAAGAGGAGAGGTAAGTAGTACAAAATGTTGTAAAGACTTAAAAAAATATTTTTGTCTTTGTGATGTCAGCAGCTCTGTTTGTATGTGAAAAGTTTAGTACATACGTAAATTTGCGAGGAATAGATCTAATGTCGTTAACGATGGTTAATGAAAACCTTTGTTTGTTATTGTTCGTGAGGAAGTGTACTTTTACATACTTTTTTATAAAGACAATAAACTCTATGTTAGGAAGATAGGAAATTGGCTACTGAGGAGATCAAACCATTTGCCGTGTTATTGTCATACTCGAACCAAACGCGTATACGACAAGTATTGGCATAGCATTAAAATGCAAATAAAAAGAAATTAAGTGAACGAAATAAATTTCCTTAAACGGGAAAATGTAATTTTTTTGTTGTTGCCTAAAATTTAACATTGTTTCATTAAGAAAATTAAGTTTTTCATTTAAAAAATAAAAAACGAAAAACAAATAAAAAAATTACATACATGTATGGAACTAACATGGTAAATGCCAAAGATTATAGAAGAGAAAGATGGGAGATTGGCTACTGAGCAGATCAAACCATTTACCACATTAGTTTAATACTCGAACCAAACGCGTATACGACAAGTATTGACATATTTAGCATTAAAATGCAAATAAAAAGAAATTAAGAGCACGAAATAAATTTCCATAAAGGGGAAAATGTATTTTTTTTTTGTTGTTGCCTAAAATTTAACATTGTTTCATTAAGAAAATTAAATTTTTCATTTAAAAATAAAAACGAAAAACAACTAAAAGATTACAAACATGTATTAAACTAATCTGGTAAATGCAACATTTGGTATGACGCAAGCCAATCTCCCATCTTCCTCAAATCTATAATCTTTGGTAAATGCAAAATGACGCAAGCCAATTTCCTATCTTCCTCAAGTTTATTATCTTTGTTTTTACGTGTTGTAAAGTTTGCCTCCCCAAATTTGCCTATTCTAAAATAAATTTAACTTTTCTAGAAATAGTGAAGATAAAAATAGCAAATTACTCTCATTTTGGCTGAAAAGAAAAAAAAGATACAAATGCAATATTTACTTTCTGGAAAAGTAAAATGCCTTATAAACCGAAGAAGAGTGCAGCAAATTAATTAAAACACAAATATTTATATTAAAAAGAAGTGGGGAAGCCACAAGAGAACCAAAAAAGGGTCTTATGGCCAAAATTACATATATATGGGAGTTATATCTAAATCTGAACTGATTTAATGATTTTTTGTAGGTATAGTTAGTACTATAGGAGATTAATTTCAGTAAGATCGGTTAATATATAAGGGTTTTATAGTCAAAATTGGGAAAATCGGGCAAAACATATATATCTCCCATATATATGTTTATCTAAATCTGAACAGAATTTGATGAAATGTTTTCCAAATTCAACAGCGTTCGTCCTTGTGCCAAGAAAACACGTTGTACGAAATTTCATCAAAATCGGTTAAGAATTGCGACCGGAATCCTGCGAACAATAAACACAGATGGACGGAATTAGATACCAAGTGATTTTGATTGTTAATACTTTTTAATATTAATTAAATAAAATTAATTTAATAAAATAAGAACTGGTTTCTACAATTTACATCAAGTTCTGAGGATATGACACTTTATTAATAAGGAAAAAAGGCAAGCATAAATTAAACTCCATATATAATTACATTCTGTAGTATTCCAAGTGGGATTATAATTCTGACCCCTCTATAGTAACGCAGCTGGACTTTTTGTTGGTAACATTTGATTTTGATAAGAAATAGCGATATACCATCTTTGGGGATACTAGATTGATTTCACATTTGGGCAATTATGGTTAAAAAATAGTTGTTTTGTAAAAGTCGTGTTCCTTTACTTTGTAGTAAAAAGTAGTAAAAGGGAGAAATATTGAAAATCCCCTCAGATTTCAAAATTTGTTAAATGTACAGGAACGAAAATATAGTAATGGTAAAAATATACAGAAATAGGGCGGTTATGCAGATGTAAAACGGACGGGCTTAACAAACGTCAGGGGGTGTTCCCTTTCAACCAATTGTTTGTTTTTAATTGTTCTGTTTTCAAATGGTTGGACAATATTCTACATTTCCTGTGAATTTCAAGCTTGGTTTGTTTAGGGGAGGTGTACTGCTCCTCAACATACTGCCCAATAAAGCGGAAAAAGTAAAAGTACTTAACAATTGACCATATTAACATTTGTTAAAGTGTTGGACACGGAGAACATGCCTTTCCCAAACATATACCGGAAAATGAAGCAACCTCTACGTTGCCTGTCAACATCATGAAAATTTAAGTTTTTTACTTAACAAAGTCTGGCAGAAGCCTGTGGAAAAATAAAATAAAAATCCACGGTGCCAAACTAAATGTTTGTTTTTGTTAAATAATCTTTGTTTATTCGGTTCGTGGGCGCCGCAAGCTATGCTATATAAATATAACTTATATGGATACTTATCTATTGATGACCATAACAGGTACATAGCTCAGTGGTTAGTGTGTTGGCTTACAAAGTCCATGGTCCGCGGTTCGATTCTCCGTCCAGGCGAAAGGTAAAAAAAAAATTTTTAAATTTATAAAATCGTATAATTTCTTCTACATTGTTGGTATTGTAGGAAAAGGTGTTAAGAACTAAAAAACCTCGTGGATGTGAGAAAGATGTGAGGGAAAATGCAGTTTGTTTTTATGAAATTGTTTTTACATCCTGGAAAAGAATAAACGTTTATCACAAAAAGTATATACTTTTCTTCCAAATACACTTCCTTACAGCGAAAAGCAAATGAGAAACGAACTTTGTCTAAAATTTCGTTTGGGAGGAAAGAATTATTTTTTTGCGTGTATATTCATTTCACAAACTACCCAACTTCACTATTCCTCTTCCCCAACCAGACATCGAAAAATCATGTACCCTGTCTACATTTAATCATCTTCTCCCAAATTCAAGTAAATTGGAGAAGGTTAGATTTTGCTCTATTTTTTGTAAAGGGACGTCACAGCAAGGAGAAGGTTCCCGTCCAAATACCCAAAAATTAAGTACACCATATTGATTTCATAACCTTCCCCTACAGCCTTTGCAAATTTTAAGTAAACTTGAGAATTCTAGTTTTTTCTTCAGTTTTAGAGGGGGAAACCCCCTCCCAATATCGAAAAATGAGCGTATATTGCGCAGACGTCCCGAAAATTCTCAAGCAAATTATAAGCCCAATTTTTAAACAGCAGGGCACGGGGAGGTCACTCTTCCATTCCGAATACCACAAAATCAGATATCCTGTATAATAATATAACCTACCCCACATCCTCTGTAAATTTCAAGTAAATTGGAAAAGTTTAATTGTTTCACGGCATGTACTTGAGAAGAAATGAGGTCTCCCAGTGCTCTTTAATTTTTTCCCGACCAAGTTCTCCGTAAAATTTCTGTAAGTCGACAAATTTTAGTTTTTTCACTGTACTTTAACAGTTAAAAAAGTCGGACAAAAGGGAGACCCCCTCCTCGACCAAATACCGAAAAATAAAGTTGCTGGGGGCTATATAACTATAGAGCGATATGAACCAGTCTTGGTATTGTTGTTAGTGGCCATATACTGTCACAATGTACCAAATTTCAACCGAATCGGATGAATTTTGCTCCTCCAAGGGACTCCGGAGGTCAAATCTGGTGATCGGTTTATATGGGGGCTATACATAATTATCGACCGATATGGATAAAATTTTCATGGTTGTTAGAGACCATATACTACAACCACGTACCAAATTTCAATCGGATCGGATTAATTTTACTCCTCCAAGAGGCTCCGGAGGTCCATTTGCAATAACATCCCACTTATCAATAACAACTACTTGTGCCAAGTTTCAAGTCGATAGCTTGTTTCGTTCGGAAGTTAGCATGATTTCCACAGACGGGCGTGGCTAGATAGACTCAGAATTTCAACACGACCATAGGTTAGGTTAGGTTAGGTGGCAGCCCGATATTTCAGGCTCACTTAGACTATTCAGTCCTTTGTGATAACACATTGGTGAACTTCTCTCTTATCACTGAGTGCTGCCCGATTCCATGTTGAGCTCAATGACAAGGGACCACCTCCTTTTTATAACCGAGTCCGAACGGCGTTCCATATTGCACACGCAAAAAAATAATTCTTTCCTCCCAAACGAAATTTTAGACAAACAAAGTTCGTTTCTCATTTGCTTTTCGCTGTAAGGAAGTGTATTTGGAAGAAAAGTATATACTTTTTGTGATAAACGTTTATTCTTTTCCAGGATGTAAAAACAATTTCATAAAAACAAACTCAAAAAAAAACATTGTTTTCTTGCTAATTGCATTTTCCCTCACATCTTTCTCACATCCACGAGGTTTTTTAGTTCTTAACACCTTTTCCTACAATACCAACAATGTAGAAGAAATTATACGATTTTATAAATTTTAAAATTTTTTTTTTACCTTTCGCCTGGACGGAGAATCGAACCGCGGACCATGGACTTTGTAAGCCAACACACTAACCACTGAGCTATGTACCTGTTATGGCCATCAATAGATAAGTATCCATATAAGTTATATTTATATAGCATAGCTTGCGGCGCCCACGAACCGAATAAACAAAGTTTATTTAACAGAAACAAACATTTAGTTTGGCACCGTGGAGCAGTGGTTGCTACGTCCGACTTGCATGCCAAGGGTCGTGGGTTCGATCCCTGCTTCGACCAAAGTTTTTTTTGTTTTTTTTTTACATATATTCCAGATATGTTCGGAAGATTTCGAAAAAATGTTCAATATTACATTGTAGTATATTAAATTTTGAACTGTAAAATGTGTCTTATTAAAGACCTAAATTCGGAAAAGAACAGTGTTTGATATAAACGAAATGGACTGTGTTGTTGTTTCAAAAATAACTTTTTTTATTGAAAAAATAAAAATTAGTAACAAACGAATTTTTTTGGTGATAAAAGTTTAAATTTTTCGAAGCAATTGAAAAAACTCTAACAAAAGAAAAACGTTTTCGGTACACGTTTTCCAAACGTTTTTTTTTTCTTTGCGTGCAGAGAAACCACTTAGAGAAGCTTTGAACCCCTCAGAAATGTCACCAGCATTACTGAGGTGGGATAACACAGGGGAACAGTGATTTTGTTGACTAAGAACTGAATATAATTTTTAAGGTTATTTGGGACGCTGAATCCAAATCTGCTCTCGGTTTTTTTTCTATCATCTCGATTTTTCGAGATATACCGTTATGTTCAAAATTAAGGCACTTCCGCCACATATACTTTATGGGGTCTTAACATAGAGCAATATTTCGATGTGTTACAAACGGAATGACAAAGTTATTCCCTATGGTGGAGGGTATAAAATATTGGCGTGATAAGTAAGATTATGTGTACTTAATTTCTACACATAATGTGTGAATAATTTAAGGCGAAATTATCCAAACAGTTTACGTAGATGGGCAAAGGCAAGATGCTTTGCGTGTGTGTTTTTTATCAAAAAAAAAAAAAGGAAGAGGGAAGTGCAAAAGCTTGTGTCACTATCGTAACATCAGTTTTTATATAAATATAATGAACACGTAATTTCTTTCTTACCTGGGTCTGTGGAAACATTGATGCCTCGGTCGGAATCGTAATTAATCATTCTATTGTCGTGGTACCAAAATATATATTCCGAAATTTCAGTATTCTGTACAATTATGCAATTTAGTCGTAGCGTTGAGCCTGGAGTTAAATATCGTATTGATGG